>NW_020257756.1:163049-214975 GCF_003255815.1 Theropithecus gelada
GAGGAGGAGGAGGAGGAGGAGGAGGAGGAGGAGGAGGAGGAGGAGGAGGAGGAGGAGGAAGCAGAGCAAAGCTTAAAAAAAAAAAAATCATTACTCATCCCTGGTTCCCCTTTGCGCTCGAGTTGGCACAGATGAAGGATGTAGAGAAGAGTCATCAATGAATCTGTAGATTAAGTATAGATGGGACAAAAAGGTCTACTTTAAAGTATTTATATATATTTGGGTTCTTGGGCAGATTAACAAATACAATCTCTAAAGACTAATATTGATACAAAGATATAGATAAAAGATGGTCTTGCATGGGCTAATACTAAAACTGTTGTGAACCAAGGCTTATAATCAATCCAATATATGTTTGTGTGTGCATGCTTGTGTGCATATACGAGCTTGTGCATGTGTGTGTGTGTGGGTGTGTGTAAGAGAATCAAGGCAGAGACAGGTAATTATGGAATGAGAATGAAGTTGAAGGTCTTTTCTTCACATTAGAAGGGAAGCTATAAGGGCTAGGACATGGTACGGAAGAATGTTTACCAAAAAAGAAGAGTACAGTAAAAGCCCACACAGAGTTAATAAAATATGGAAGAGCAGTCGATTGACAGCCAGGATGATGGATCACATCCCAGAAATTCTTTATCTTCCGGAAGGGCCAAGCCAACTGGTGGAATGAGGCAAACAATTATACTTTTCAGAAGCTTATCTTGGCAGCTTTGGTATTTTTGCTTATCATTGACCTGAATTTCTGTTTTTGCTTTGGTTTGCTTTAGGACCTCACAAGTCAGCCTGTATAAGCTCTAGTTGGCTGAGCTAGTTAACTGAGGTGAAACTCCAATCTGAATAGCAGGAAACAGGACCCTAAACTTGGAAAAACTCATAGTTTATAAAGAAGAGGCTGCTTTGGTTTAAAATGTGAGCAGTCTATTCTTAGGAGCAATGGAAGTGCCAATTTGGAGAAAAGCAGAATATTTTTAATAGCCTTTGTTTTGAAATCATATGTACAAAATAATTTAATTTCTATTTTGTGGGTAAGAAAGAGACTCCATTAAACATTCATACAAACTGAAGGATCTAGTTCCAAATGATGATCTAGGTTGAAGCCACCATGAAGGGAGAACGTCTGGTATGGGGGTTGAGGGGACTTTAACACAATCAAAAGGTTTAAGTCATCTACAGAAACACTGGAATGATAATGCTGAAAAAGGAGAACTTTGTGTAAAGAAATTCATATGGAATGGCCCAAGAACTGAGGACTGTAAAGAAAGGTTTAAAAAAAAAAAAAAAAAGTTTCCCGGCCGGGCACCGTGGATCAAGCCTGTAATCCCGGCACTTTGGGAGGCCGAGACGGGCGGATCATGAGGTCAGGAGATCGAGACCATCCTGGCTAACACGGTGAAACCCCGTCTCTACTAAAAAATACAAAAAACTAGCCAGACGAGGTGGCGGGCACCTGTAGTCCCAGCTATTCGGGAGGCTGAGGCAGGAGAATGGTGTAAACCTGGGAGGCGGAGCTTGCAGTGAGCTGAGATCTGGTCACTGCACTCCAGCCTGGGCGACAGAGTGAGACTCTGTCTCAAAAAAAAAAAAAGAAAAAACAACCTTTCCCTACTATGTGTCTATGTGTTCACACACTGGGGCATTTTGCAGGGTGGAGGGTAGGAGGAGGGAGTGATCAGGAAAAGTAGCTAATGGATACTAGGCTTAATACTGGGTGACTGAAATAATCTGTACAACAAACCCCCATGACACAAGTTTACCTATGTAACAAACCTGCACTTGTACCCCTGAACTTAAACTAAAAGTTAAAAGAAGAAGACTAGCACTAAAAAAAAGAAAAAGTTTTTGAATTCTTGGTTTATGACTTTTTATCAAGGTTCACACTTACTACTAAATAGTTTCAACACCTTCCTGGATCTACAACCACCAAAACATGTGATTTAGAGAATGTAGCATTCTGGAAAGATTTATATTGCTAGAAAGCCTAGTTTGTGGCATTATAGCACTACTTGCATTCAAGACCAGGGCAGAGATGTAATGGGGATTCTGTTTTGGAGCTATTCAGCCAATACATTATTCCTCGGTAGTTCCTCATTTCTAACATCTCAGAGCTACTATATCAAGAGGCCTAACTGACCTGACCACAGAGGTGGAGAGAATAGGCAGGATGGACACAATGTAAAAGAAACTCCTTCCCATGAAAATGAAGGAAATATTCCCTTCCACCTAGGGGCAGCAAAAGAAGGATAGAAGAATGAGAAAGCCAGACAGCAAGGATCTTATTCCCCTATACCACCAGCATCTACTTTAAGGAGGGAGTGGTGATGTGCAGAAATGACAAGATTCACATGAAGTCACTCAGGGCATCAGGGATTCTCTGACTGTAGCCCATGGGAGATGGCAGGTGTTTCCTACAAAAGAATGATTATCACAGTCTAGGGCATTTGTAAATGGATATAGGTAGGCACAGGAGACTGAGAAAGCTCTAGATGCCTTCCTTTTCTCTCTGCCAATGTTGCAAAGTCCTGCAGATGACCCAGAAGTTCCTGCATTCACTAAGTGGATGCAAAGGTGATGAGAAGACTGCAGAGGCCTGGACTCAAAGACCCTTTAGGTCCCAACAGTCCAAGACTAAGTCCCTGGACTGTGGGGACCTTAAGGGAGGAAGAGGTGAGTGGAATTCACGACCAGAGACACAAGGCTAGGAATTAAAAGATCAAACAGGAAGCTGGACTTCAACCATCTCGTCCATGCGTAAGGCTAAATGAACAGTTGAGATCATCAAAGATACACAGACTTCCCCTCCTCCATCATCATAAAGTAAGGTAAAGAAGTCAAGAAGATGGAATGAAAGAGGGAGATCGGCCAGGCATGGTGGCTCATGTCTGTAATCCCAGCACTTTGGGAGCCTGAGGCGAGCGGATTGCCTGAGGTCAGGAGTTTGAGACCAGCCTGGCCAACGTGGTGAAATCCCATCCCTACGAAAAACACAAAAACTAGCTGGGTGTGGTGGCTCATGCCTGTAATCCCAGCTACTCCAGAGGCTGAGGCAGGAGAATTGCTTGACCCTGGGAGATGGAGGTTGCAGTGAGCTGAGATCATGCCACTGCACTCCAACCTGGTTGACAGAGTAAGACTCTGTCTCAAAAAAAAAAAAAAAAAAAAAAAAAAAGAAAAGAAAAAAGAAAGGAGAACTGAAAAACTAAACATTTATCCAAAATAGACTTAACCAAATAAGACTGAGTTCTCTGAAAGATACCATTTAGACTAAAAGTCTTGCAGATATCATTTATTACTAATTTAAAATTTTGTGATGAACCCCCATATCCCACATTATAGCAGTTAGGTGGATGCTCATGAGGAAGACATGATCAGCTATAGATCACAAATATATCCTAACTTTTTGCATATTTGATATATCACTGTACTGAATAATATCAGTAAAGAAATAGTACATAGTTAGAAGCTTATGCTAAGGCAAACACACTGGCTATGTTAAGAGAGTGGTTGCTCCAGCCTTGAGGTTTATGCATAAGTAGGCAACAACAAAATCTTCTGCTATAAACAACTGAACATTAATTAATAATTTGGGAGAAGGCCCCTTAGATGGCCTTCTCTTTTCTCTTTCTACTCTAACTAGGATATAGTATTTTAAAAATTGGGCCCAAATAGATACAAAATATTTATAAAGGTACAGCATTTTTATGGTACAGATGTACAGGGTCTTAACCTACATTCTATCAACATGACTTATCACTGACAACTTTAAGTTTCATCACAAGGTCAAGGTAATGTTTGTCAGATTTCTCTACTGTAAAGCTACTTTCTACCACTTTCCATAGTCTATTCTTTGGAAGCAAGTCACAAAGTTCAGCTCATACTCAAGGAGTGGGGAGTTAAGCTTCACCATCTTCAGGGCAGGAATATCTACATAAATCATGTAAATTCTTCTGTACAGGAGATTTGTCTCTTCTTTCCAATTTACTTATTTAGTTAATCATTTTTATCTAAGTATGAATTCATGAGTACTTGATAGTTTGGGTTAAAATCTAATACTATGTAATTCATTTTGTTGACCAAATTTCTCTAGCTTTGGCCATTGAGACCTCTTTTGGGCTGACTCTTGCGTCCCTTTGAAATGCTCCATCATTCTGTTTTTTGAACCCTTCCTTACTTTCTGGCATGACATGATGCTTCAGGATCATCTTCTATATTCTCTACCCCAGATTTAGAATCAGTCATTTCTCCAAGGAGCCCTAGTTCCTTTTATTGGAGAATGATGTTAGAAACCAAAATCTGGGCAGTGGGTGTGCTCATTACCACTGAGGTATCATTCTATCTAAGCTCTCCCAGCAGATAGAGTGAGCTATATACAAACATAGCTAAAATTATCCTTGTAACTATCCATCTTTCTATGTATTAAGATAAACATGAATTCATACTGATGTCTTTGACTCTAATCCAGTACCATACTGTTCATTATAGCCTGTCCCCAACCCCTTGCTTATCTGTAACTTCACTCTTTGACAGTGAGAAATCTGGATTCTGTCATCTACCATTCATTTACTCATCAATCAATTCCAGCAAACATGTAAAGCAAGTTCAGAATTGTTAACTGAAAACCCCATGAGAAATAACTCTACCAACTAGAATACAGTTGTGCATGTCTAGTTCCCTTCGTATTAATTCTTAAAATTCCCAGTCAGCACACTGTTTTCTAAAGGTACCTAAATTAGTATCTTTTTATTTCTCCACCTCCCATGTCATTAAATATCTTTCCAAAGATAGCGGAAAGACAGTGGCTAGATTGTGTTCTATGGAATGAGCATGCTAAAACTAATTTAACATTTTCTTAGGATGTTACTTCGAGTTGTTTTAATCATTATACTAAATACTTCATATTTGTCCAAACACACAGATGACCTTAGACAAGGAAATAGTCTACCCAGGATTATATTATTTTAGAATACAAAGAACTTTAGATACCAACCATTCTTGCAATCAATGCTGGAATGTTATCTCCCTAGTAGATACTTTTAGCAGGAACACTGAACTCATTATTTTCCAAGGAGTAGAGTTATTATTTGAGTAGCTATAATGTATAGTATCTTATTACTTCTAGTGTCCTCCAATAAAATGCTGGGCTTTTGTTGTGCTTAATATAGCCAACATTTAGGACATCAACTGTAATACTTAATTTCAACCTTGCAAATGTGTTTTAAAAAAATTAAGCCCTTGAAAACCCTGAAGATAAACAATATAAAAATAACAGCAATTGGCTTTTTATGTGTGAACTTAAGTGAAGTTTCTGGTAATGCAGCGTGTTTTATTGGCAAATTAAACTATACATTGTACATCTTTTTCTCGCTTAATCTCCATAATTGAGAGAAAATGATATACAATTATATCAAGTTAAACTACACAGAATGTTCTGATTGTTACTACTGACTTACAAGAATTGTTATCTCAATATATCTAATCATCCGCAAATTCTTTTAGTTTCAATTTTCTTGATGCTTTCATACAAAACAACAACAACAAAGAATATGGGAGGTAATGTGAAACAGTCAGAAGTCTACTAGACCAGGAATCAGTAGCCCTGGGTGCTTACTGCCACAGGAACATCAATTTTGTGATCTTAGACAAGTAACTTATTTTTGTTTCAATTTCTTTGTCAATAACAAAAGGGTAATAGAACATAAGTAGATAAACTCCAACGGTTTCCTGGATATTTCGTCTTTCTTTACATAACCCAAATTCATTTGCAAGGAGAAAGAAAGGGTTATAGTAAATACATTTGTTGAAAATATGATTAATCTTTTTTAAATATGTTAAATATCTTAAAATCTTAGAATAACTGTAGCCATTCAGTGCAGTACTGTGTAGGCTCTGCCCAAACTGGAATCCCAGGTTCACTAGCTATGCAACTTAAACAGCAGGTTTTTGTCTTTAAAATACAGCTAATAATGATAATTACCATGTAGAGGGGCAGTGTGGATTAAAAGAAACAACGATTGTGAAAAGCCTAGTACCAGGAATACATGAAGCACTCAATGATAGCTGCTCTAGAATAGAATTATAAGGATATTTCAATAGAGAGGTAATGACTGATAGGTAATACGTCTCCTATGTCTGATAGGTTAAATGTCTTCCTATGTCTGGGTGCAACAATTTGGACTTGTTTGTTTCTCTTTTCTTGCCTAATTGCTCTAAGACTTCTTGTGCTATGTTGAAAAGAAGTGGGGAGAGTGAGCATCCTTGGCATGTTGAGAGGAGAAGCTTTCAGTTTTTTACCACTGAGTATGATGTTAGCTGTGGCCTTTTCATGTATGACCTTTATCGTGTTGAGGTACATTCCTTCCATACCAAGTTTGTAGAATTTTTATCATGAAAAGATGTTGACTTTTGTCAAATGCTTTTTCTGTACTATTGGGATAACCGTGGTTTTTACTCTTCATTCTGTTACTGTAATGTATGATTACATTGGTTGATTTACATATGTTGAATCACCCTTGTATCCCAGAGATAAATCCCACTTGGTCATGGTACATGATCTTTTTAATGTGCTGTTGAATTTGGTTTGCTTATTCTATTTTATTTTATTTTATTTTATTATTTTGATGGAGCCTTACTCCGTCGCCCAGGCTGGAGTGAAGTGGTGCAATCTCGGCTCACTGCAACCTCCACCTCCCAGCTTCAAGTGATTATCCTGCCTCAGCCTTCCGAGTAGATGGGATTGCAGGCATGTGCCACCACGCCCAGCCAATTTTTGTATTTTTAGTAGAGATGGGGTTTCACCATGTTGGTCAGTCTAGTCTTGAACTCCTGAACTCAAGAGATTTGCCCACCTTGCCCTCCCAAAGTGCTGGGATTACAGGCATGGGCCACTGTGCCCAGTCTGGTTTGCTAATATTTTTAAACAATTGTTGCATCTCTGTTCATCAGGGTGTATGTTTCTTGTTCACTGTTGCATTCCCAGAAGGCCTAACACAATTGAAAGATATAAATATGAACAAATATATAAATAAGGTAAGCATGTGTTTTTCTCTGACTTAATAGCAAAGCTTTATCCAGCTTACTCATAGAGACATTGGTTCCTCTTTGGTTTCTGGAATATGAGTCACTCATATGCCCAGCCATTATAGACAGGTTTTATTTAACTTTTGTGAGAACTAACTCAGAGATTGACTCATCTGACCCGTGACACCTGCCTATAGATTCTACCTCTAGTTTGTCAGAAAACTTCCTTGGTGCAAAAACAAACATCAAAGCATTTCAACCTTCAATACACTTAATGCATTTATCCCTTATTCTAAAGAAAGAAGGCATTCACAAAGGGAGCTCTGGACAGCAGGGGAAATGAAGAAAAAAGATATTCCGAAAACAAGAGCTGGCACCACGTAACCAGCACTGCTGAGGGGAATTCGTGCTGGATCTGGGCAATGGCAGCAGTCTAATCCCAGAAAGAGAATGCTCATCGATGGGGTCTGTCTCAGGTCTCAACTTGTCTCAGAGGAACCCTCCCCTGCACTCTCCACTCCCTTAGTTTTGAACCATGGCTCAAAAAGCAAATAATAATTCACTTTCACTTAATAATGGTAAATGAGTTGCTCTGTAGGGGACATCAAACTACTAGTTACTAATACTATTACCAAAACTTTTCTGCCTGTCATTTCCCCTGATTCTTAGGTCTCTATTACCTTACTATATTTTTGTGATTGTTATGTTACTCTCCATACCATATTTAATGTATATTAGGATAATAATCATTTGTTGATTAACTCTTCTCTGGTCAGAGGTAAACAACTAAGTTCCTTTTTGTTAGACTTTAATAACTATGATATTCAAAGCAGCAAAAATATCACCTGCTACATTTGTTTCCCAGTTAAGAATTAAGATAATTATGATTAAGAGATACCCCATCCAAACCATTACACTGGTAGAGAAAGTACTTTAAAAAATATACAACATTGCACATCCAAAAGAGAAAACATAAACTTTAATCCTATGAACCAGGATGGAACAGAGTACACAGCTGCTGTACACAGATACACACAGCAATACACTAGGAATATTTTGCTTTCCAACTTCTCCTGGAGCTTCCAAGTCATCACAGACCACAGTTTTTACCAACTGCTTTGCCACTATAATACTCAAATACTATAATACTTCCCACTATAATACTCAGTAGTGCTCAGATTACCATCTTTCCAGTTTCCAGAATCAATTTCCTTGCCATTTGCTGCCCAGCCCTTAATACTCAAATTTCAGCTTTCCGTTATAGCAGCACCCCATTTCTAGGGATGACATTCTGTAAACATCAGAATGGGTTATTTTATGCTGCAGTATCAAACAGTCCTTAAATCTCAGTGGATTATCTCTCACTCAAACTACAAGTCTGCAGTGTTATCAAGAATGCTTGCTTTATCCTGGTCATTCAGGAAATCCAAATGACAAGGGCTCCAGCTAGACACAGCTTCCACAATTGCAACTGAGAAAAGAGCTCCTTTTGGCTGAGAGTAGTGGCTCATGCCTGTAATCCCAGAACTTTGGGAGACCGAGGCGGGCAGATCATGAAGTCAGGGGTTCAAGACCAGTCTGACCGACATGGTGAAACCCCATCTCTACTAAAAATACAAAAATTAGCCAGGCATGGTGGTGCGTGCCTGTAATCCCAGCTACTCAGGAGGCTGAGGCAGGAGAATCTCTTGAACCTGGGAGGCAGAGGTTGCAGTGAGCCAAGATTGTGCCACTGTACTACAGCCTGGGCAACAGAGTGAGACTGTCTCAACAAATAAAAAAATAAAGAGAGAGAGAGAGAGAAAGAAAGAGCTCCTTTCAGTGCATCTCATTGAATATTAAATGTTTCCACCTAGATATGGCACATGCCAATTTTATTCACATTTGCCTTGGTCACAGCAAGTCATGTAATCAGAGGGGGCAGAAAGGTGAAATTCTCTTATATGTCTGGAAGGTGAAGACCTGGAGTATTTGTGGAGCCCTAATGACCACTAGACCTCCCAATCCCTTCTTCCACCAATTCCTCTGCTAATCATAGAAGTCTGTTTTGTCTTGTTTTTTTTTTTTTTTTTTTTTTTAAGCTAAGCCTTTGGGAAATATCATCCTAAAATGCTTCCCTTCAAAGGCATACAAATTGTGTCTCTAGAGAGTACACAAATCAGGGGGATAGAAGCTAATATGAATATCATATTACTTGTTCTTTATGTAGCTGTTCTTTTACTTCAGACACAAGTCAGTGAAAATGGTTGTTGGTAGCGCCTCTGAAAAATAGAAGAGCACAAGGCATTCACATAGCATTTAGATTCTTAGATCTTTGCTCTTTTTAATTATCAAAAGGGCTAGGAAAAGGGCTTTGGAAGAGATCTATAAATATTCCTCTCTTTCCACCTTTCAAATATAGCCACTATTTAGGTTCCCCTGCAATATGAAAGCCCAAGTGCTACAGCAGCCTCATCTTTGCACAATTGCAGAAAGAAATAGGAACCATTTTCTTCAACGCAGAGACACCTATCACTGAAAATTAAGGAAGAACTCAGTTTCTGACAGGCGTTTGTGAGTTAAAGCAGCTACAAGTAGGTAAGAGATATGTTTACTAGAATAAAATTACATGTTGTGCTGCTCAAACTGTTGTGCACAGTCACACTGCACGTTAAGAAAGATTTCCTTTGCAAAATTTTTTCTCCACCATACATTTTTTTTTCACACTAATCTCTCTTTCCTTAACTAAAGCAAAATCAAAACAAAATACCCATTTTTGAGTGGGCGACACAAAGTATGTAAATACTGTCTTTTATTTAATCTAAAACCTCGCCAATGAGTTTTGTATTTTATCTCCTAGGGCTAAAAAAACAAAAGAAAACCAAACACCAAATGCCCTTTTTACTTGCTAAATCCCTTTTATGTGAAAAGTATGAACAAAAAGGAAGACTTCTTTGCTTCCCACATAATTTCTATATTCAACTTTTTCCATCAGCTTTTCCTTTTTTAAAACCATGAATACCGTTGTCAAGATAATCTAAATGTATAGAAATGGATAAAATGGGAAAAATTTTTAAAGTGGTATTTAAATTGTTCTTCAGTTACTTTATGCAATGATTTGAAATACTACTTTTGAAATACAACAGTGAAAACAATCTCTCTAATATATTGCCTAATTATTAAAAATTTTACAGAAACAATGACTACAAAAAAGTGTGAATTTTAGTTTGTTCTCTAAGAATATTATCTATTTGCCAGTGACTAGTTAAATTATCATTTTTACAGCATTTAAACTACGTTTTAGAATACCCACTGGGCTATGTTATCACATATGTTAAAAATAAACCCATTTGAGGCCGGGCGCAGTGGCTCACACCTGTAATCCCAGCACTTTGGGAGCCCAAGGTGGGTGGATCACCCGTGGTCAGGAGTTCGAGACCAGCCTGGCCAACATGGTGAAACCCTGTCTCTACTAAAAATACAAAAAAAAACCCAAAACAAAACAAACAAACAAAAAAAACTATCCAGGCCTGGTGGCATGTGCCCGTAATCCCAGCTACTCTGGAGGCTGAGGCAGGAGAATCACTCGAACCCAGGAAGCAGAGGCTGCAGTGAGCCGAGACTGCGCCACTGCACTCCAGCCTGGGCTACAGAGCAAGACTTTGTCTCAAAACATAAAAAATAAAGCATTTGTAAGACACTGGTGATATATAGACCTGAGTGATAATGTTCAAAGAAAAAAATCGTATTAATGGATTTCTCTCCTCTGAAACAGCAATCATGATTAAGAACAGCTAATGACAACAATCATAGGGGCCTATAGAATACATGGCTTACCCTAGCAAATAGTATACATGTGACCTTGATAACTAGCAGAGAACAGTCATCAATCAGCTACCTTTGAAGATACATGTATTAGTCCATTCTCATGCTGCTGTGAAGAAATACCTGAGAATGGGTAATTTATAAAGAAAAGAGGTTTAAATGACCCACAGTTCTGCATGGCTGGGAAGGTGTCAGAAAACTTACAATCACAACTGAAGGCGAAGCAAACATATCCTTCTCCACATGGCAGCAGGAGAGAAAAGTTCCAAACAGATGTGGAAAAGCCCCTTATAAAACCATCAGACCTCATAAGAACTCACTCACTATCACGAGAACAGCAAGGGGGTGACCACCCCCATGATTCAATTACCTCCCACTGGGTCCCTCCCATGACAAGTGGGGATTATGGGAACTACAATTCAAGATGAGATTTGGGTGGGGACACAGAGTGAGACCATATCAGTACACTAATAAGAAACATATGTAAACATAGTAAATAAATGTTGTTTTAAGAGAGACTATCTTTAAACACGTTTGATATTAGTTTATCTCCTTTCAAATTCTGACGTTTAAGACCCCTATAGAGAATTTTGTAGGGAAGAAGGCTCCCAAGAACTGTTTGTTCTTCTTTAGCACCCTACCTAAACAAGAATTAACAGTAACATTAATCATTTGGAAATGTGTACACTGATGTATCCTTTGTTCGCCTAGAACAAAAGCAGTCCTAGTGTAATAATTAAAAACTAGGGCTCTGGAGTCAGAGACCTATGCCTATAACAATAGCACCTATCTTACAGGATTGTCATGATTAAATAAATAAAGATATAGGATGTAAAGTCTTTGGCCTACTGCCTCAAGCAAAACATACTATCAATAAATATTTCTTATAATTATTAATTATTAATTATATTAATTATATTTATATTAATTATATACTTAATTATATTAATTATAATATAATTATTCAGAAAAGCTATATGGGAAGTTTACAAATAGGAAAAAAGATGGAGGTTAAATAGTACCATAGGCCACATGTGACTCATGAAGATGAGGTGTGAATACCCATCTAAAAAATCATACTAATTTTCATAACAGTATTGAAAATCCATTTTTGTTTACCTGCTAAGAATTGAGTTCAAAATGTCATATTATCTCCAGCAACATTTAATGATAGTGCTAAAGCACAAAAGATAAGATACAGTGTATTTTCCTCAAGTACTTAGTTACTATGATTTTTAAAGCATTTGCATTAAAAAAATCAACCGCCAGAATTAAAACCAAGAATAAACAGATTTTTTTTCTCTTTTGTTTCAAAAGGCAGGTATACAGGATAATATACACCAGCACCAGCTATAATCAATTACAGTAGTCCCCTTATCTGGTGGGCATACGTTCTAAGACCCCAGTGGATGCTTGCAGTCCTGGATAGTATTAAACCCTATATATCCTATGCACAAACTTATTTTTCCTTCTTTACAATTGCAGGGATAGAAGATCCATTCTTACCATATTTCTTAGCATATGATATGTTAACCTCACATATGATTTTTTTTTCTTTCCTTATTTTTTTCTATCCTTTTTTTTCTTTCCTTTTACTTTCCTAAGTAGAGAACTTTCACCTTTTCACTTAAAGGAAGCCATATTGCTTCTCTTCGGCTTAACCCAAATTGCCAGCATCAACACTCTTGTGCTTTGGGCCATCACTATCTAAAATAACGATCACTTGGACACAGCACTGTAATACCTTGACAATAGATCCAATAAGTGAGATAGCTACTAAGTAGCTAAAGGGCAGGTAGCATCGACAGCATGGATAGATGCTAGACAAAGAGATGATTGATCTCCCGGGAGGGTATGAGTCTTCATCACACTACGCAGAACAGCACACAATTTAAAATTTATGTATAGTTTATTTCTGGAACATTCCATTTAATATTTTCAGACCACAGTTGACTGAGAGTAACTAAAACCAGGGAAACCATAGTTAAGGGGGAAATACTGTAGAACATTTGTGAGATGGTATCTCAATGTGGTTTTGATTTGCATTTCTCTGATGGCCAGTGGTGACAAGCATTTTTTCATCTCACACCAGTTAGAATGGCAATCATAAAAAGTCAGGAAACAACAGGTGCTGGAGAGGATGTGGAGAAATAGGAACACTTTCACACTGTTGGTGGGCTTGTAAACTAGTTCAACCATTATGGAAAACAGTATGGTGATTCCTCAAGGATCTAGAACTAGATGTACCATATGATCCAGCCATCCCATTACTGGGTATATACCCAAAGGTTTATAAATCATGCTGCTATGAAGACACATGCACACGTATGTTCATTGCAGCACTATTCACAATAGCAAAGACTTGGAATCAACCCAAATGTCCATCAGTGACAGACTGGATTAAGAAAATGTGGCACATATACACCATGGAATACTATGCAGCCATAAAAAAGGATGAGTTCGGGTCCTTTGTAGGGACATGGATGCAGCTGGAAACCATCATTCTCAGCAAACTATTGCAAGAACAGGAAACCAAATGCCGCATGTTCTCACTCATAGGTGGGAACCGAACAATGAGATCACTTGGACTCGGGAAGGGGAACATCACACACTGGGGCCTATTATGGGAAGTGGGGAGCGGGGAGGGATTGCACTGGGAGTTATACCTGATGTAAATGACGAGTTGATGGGTGCTGACGAGTTGATGGGTGCAGCACAGCAACATGGCACAAGTATACATATGTAACAAACCTGCACGTTATGCACATGTACCCTAGAACTTAAAGTATAATAATAATAAATAAATAAATAAATAAATAAATAAATAAATAAAGAGCATTTAGTGCTAGAAAGTTGCCTTTCAGCACTGCTTTAGTTGAGTTCAACATAAAAAAAAAAAAAAAAGAACATTTGTAAGTGTTAGTTTACATAACTTTTCTTGGGATTATATAATTATTCAATTGTATATTATATCATGCAGAATCACTGTGCTTGGGGAGTGTCCCACAGCCATGTGAAAGTGCCCTTCTTGCTGTCTCTCCATTTCTAACTTTTCTGTTTGAACTTGTTCACATACACATAAATAACGGTGACTTCACAAAAAACAAAGTTCCATAAGACATGGATTATTTTTTAATTTCAAGGATTGGGCTGGAGAGCTAAAGGAAACTACATAAAGAAGAAATGCCAATGTAGCCGATGTGATTTGTAAAGAGGTTCCTTTTCTTTATCACTTCTCAGAGCAAAATCGTATCCTGTCAAATATACTAGGCAATTTAGTATTTATAGGAGACAGTTTTATATATCAGATCTTACTGATGAAAATTACAGCTTGTTTTTGCTGAATCAAAAACCTACCTCTGGTCAAATCTTAAGTGTATCACTATATTAGCAAAACTTCTTTTTTATAAATGTGAATATACACAATATGTAAGAAGAATTTAATTCATAAAATAATTAGGATAATGGTTTTAATAGAACATAGTAGCTACCAAAAATGTCCCTCTAGACAGAATTCTGTATCTCTAAGGAAAATTACATCCAACTCAAGTCCTTTAGTGAGTGAGGCAAGGCAGAAATAAGTAAGTGAAACAATTTCCTACCAGAACAAAGTGATCCTAACATTTCCTTTCTTCCAGAAAGCTCTTGCGGATTTTCCCCAGTCAGGATAGGGTTTGTCCTGAAGCATCATATCAGTGACCTTAAGCAATGAAAGGATCTTATTTAGCACTTTCAGAAATCTTAAAATCAGATTTAACTATAAGCCTATAATTTACATTCTATTGAGAACAGAATAAGTACACATTTTAACATTATAACATATGCAGAAACAAAAATTAGGATTTACTTCATTCAATTAAAAACTCTAACAGTTTATTTGACTGTACTGTACATACGGAATAAGCACATTTCAAGTCATTCAACATGTCAGATATTAAGATTTTTTTAATATTAAGATGACCTTATATAAAGAAAGTACCTTTGAATATTAGTATCACCATAGAAACAAAGCATATGTAACAAATAAAATACTATATTCTTTAAAAGTTTGTCTAAATCTGAAACTCAAGCATTCCCTGATGTCTAGATTTTTAGTGATATCATTAATCAAAATATTATCTTCTCTTTTCCTCTTCCTTACTTCTTCCAACTATACATGTGGTAAACTACTCGTACCCAGTTTTATAGCATATTTATTCTAATTAGCCAGCATTCTCTCACCCACAATTCTATGCCTTCATCTAAAAATGTTCTTCCTCTTTTCCTCACCTGCACAGATTCTGCCCATCTTCTGAGGCCTAAGTCATATCACTACTGTGATGTCTTCACTGTTCTCTCCCACTTATAGAAAACTTGTGGTTCTTGACCCATCCTTCTCATGTCATGTATCACCTTCTACCTTCTCTTTTACTTACTTATATACTTTTTTCTCTCTTCACTAGGCTTTGAAATCCTTGAAGGTGGAGATCTTTCTATCCCTTCTAATGTCAAAGGGATTTTTATATACTAGACCAAAATATTTGCTCAAGAACAAATGATAAAATAAATTAAGATATAAATACCTGTTTTTAAAGATCCATTAACAAAATACATTGCTTATTTACCACATCACATATTAATGATTTCAGCAGAAGCCCAAAGTAGCATAAATAGTTAATCTATTAGAAAGGTATTTTAAAAATCCAATGAGGATGGATAATAAATTTCCTTTAAAAAAGTGTTACACAAATGTGTGTGTATGTTACACACACGCACGTTTCCCATTTCCAGAAAATCTGCCTTCCCTTCAAGAGAAGAGAACACTATTCCAATACTTACGATTTTGATTAATAATGTTCAAATTCAGACAAGATAGATTCAAAATTATGAAAACAGAAATGAAATGAGGTTTATTGCATTAAGAGAGAATTTTCATCATCCACTAAAATAAATTTTTCTCTTGTGCTTAAAAAGCTTTATCATTGCATTTAAGTGTAGCTTTCAACAGTGGCCTTGATATGGGTGAAATGTAATCATTTATGATGAAAGATGGTGATTCAGTGGGGAGTACTGTTAGATCAGTGACCCCTTCAATAGTACTGGATTTCCTGTAGAAGGCACATCAATTCTCAAGCAGGGGCATCCAAAATGGTCTCTGGAAACATTCACCAGCATGTCACTGCTTCACATGCTCACTTAGATGACACAATCAGAATGGTGGATAAGGATTCTAGTTTACAGGAAAGATCTGATATTAATTCTTCATATTATTTCTCAATGTCATTTCTAGGAATAGAGTTCCAACATTCTCTTGGTTGATGAGAACCAAAGATAGTCCATTCCCCTTCACTGAGTAACACTACAGATTTATGTAGGCTCTATCTAACATAGGGCCTACAATAATTTCACATGATGTGGCTTCATTGTTGAATAAAAAAAGATTCAACAATCATGCATGGTTTTAATATAAACTTTCAGTTCATTTCTCTTTAAACTGTCAATCACCATCAATGTGAATGCAACTAATATTAAGAATTCAAAAAGGAAAACATTTTTTACTTATTTTAAAAGGGAAACTAGTTCATCAATGATTTTTTCATCTGTTTATCTTCTTCTTGATCCTTTTAAATTACAGGATTATATTTTCTCACTCAAATTAATGCCCATGGATAGTATTTCCCATCAAAATGATTCATGATACTTATCAAAAGGAGTAAAGGGAAGATGGTAGAATAAAAATTAACCATGAATCAGGTGAATTACATTGTTACTGAAAAAAAAATAATAAAGGTGAAAACAGAGAAATTTAAATCTCACATATTCTTAGGAATAAAAAGAGCTTTATATCATAACTCCTCTTGAGGAAAAAATTGCTATTTTTTTCCAAATACAATTTCAGCCACTGTACCTTTATAACTTTCTTTAATAACAGGTCTCATGTCAAATATTTTAACAAAACCTAAAGGTTACATGAATAAATACGTAAATAAATATTTCTTGTTGCATCAGACTTTTAAAAGATTTAATTAATTCTCTTCAGTAATATTTATCCTGTTCCAGAAAGAATCAACATGGTAATAAATATTTCCAAGGAATAGAATGATTACTGGGTGGGTTTTATTCAATTTTCAATGTTTTCTCCAGGGCACTTTCTGGGAAATACTTATTATATTTTCTAGAAGGAAGCAATCTGCTGCTGTATGACCAATTATTACAGCTGCATGTTTTGTAAAAATGACATTCAAGGATAAAGCATTTTCCCAGGAAAATGGTGAGATGAAGCAAAAAAACATTCTTTCAGATGGCAGGCAGCTGATCTTTGTCACCTCCAGCTCAAACTCTTTATTTTAAGTCATATCATCAGATCAATGTCAGGTCACTTGCAACTAAATTGGCAGGAGCAGAGACAGTCATTAAAGGGATGCATTCCATAAAGAAAAATCCAATTATCTCCTGCATTAGAGAAATCAAATTCATTTCTGGCGTTGGTCAAGGACAGTCTTTGTGGGAAAAGATGCCGGAAAGGGAGACTAAAGACAATGCCATGAGGTTTCTGTGTAGCATAAATACACAAAACCTGTGAATGCCTCTCTCACAGGCAGGTATTAGAATTTGAAATTGCAAATCTTTCTATGCTGAGCGAAATGTGCTTAACTCTTTGAATCTCAAAATCCTTCCCTTCCCCTTTCCTCTCTAGTAGGTCCCTGTACAGAACTCAGAATCTCATTATGGCACTCACCACATCATGGCTTATCAGATCATCTTTTTCAGTAGAATATAACTTATTTGAGAATACAGATATTGTGCAATCTCAGCAAAAACATGCATTTTGAGGTTTAAAAGTCAGCAAATGATTGTTTAAAAAAACTATCTCTACAGAAATCTAAGTGAAATCTTTGCTTTCCTGTGAGGCGAGCCTGTATGATGCCGGTTAACAACAGCATGAAAATAGCAATGACGACAGTTATACTTCACGTTGGCTGTACAGCTTCATGGATTACAAAGCTGTTAATGGATTTTTCTTATTAAGCATCACAGCAGCTTTGTAAAGTAAGTCATTATTTTCCACCTTTTAGCAATGGAGGAAGAGAAGTCAATGAGGTTAAATAACAGAGCAAGGTCACCATCTCTTATACCATTATGTGCACTATTTCCAGAGTCAGCCTGCCTGGGTTCTAACCCTAAATATATCTCTTAGTAGGTTTTTTTTTTTAAATTTAGGACAATGTAATTAACCTCTCTGTGCCTTGTTTTCTTATTAATCACCTATGAGCACAATATATATATATTAGCAGGTGGTATAATAATTATTGGTGTGTTATTGTTCATATCTGAGATTTCTATCCAGTCACTTTGCTTTATATCAGTAATGTATCACACAAATGGATTTAGAGTCAAAGGATTTGACAATCTTTTCTATGAAGACAAGACTATCATATATTGAACTATTAGAATATGATAAAGACATAATTTAATGTTACAGTATGATACAGTCTATAATTGCTATTTAAAATCAAAGGGAAGGAGGTCACTGAAGGCTGCAGTCTTCTAAGAAGGCTTCATAAAATATTTGTGTGACAAAACTGAGTATTAATTGACATTCTGTGTGATTCTCTACTTTTGCCATTCTTATCTTCTTAGCCTGATTACAAGCTAATTCTCATGCAGGTACTACATATACTATATCTAAAGTCATATTTGATATGGTTGTATGCTAAGCATGTGATACTCGTGTAAAATATTGATTTATGAGCGATACAAGGCCAAAATAGAAAAATAACTATGGCTATGTAGTGTCGCTCTTGAGGTAGCTACTAATTGGTGGAGTATCATTTAAGATAAATAAGCGTTATTCTATCAATAAACAAGCATATACATAAAGGATATTAATGAACATAATAGATAAAATTTTATTTGCTAGTATGTCATTTTATTTCTTTCTACTTAACAATATATTGACATCATTCAATATTAGCACATATAAAACTGTTGAGATAGTTTCTTCTTGCTTTAGTCATCCATCATGCCTTTTTAAAAATTGTTTTGCCTTTTATTTTAGGTTCAGGGAGTATACGTGCAGGTTTGTTGCATGAGTAGATTGTGTGTCACTGGGGTTTGGTGTACAAAAGATTTCATCACTCAGGTAGTGAGCATAGTATCTGATAGGTGCAAGTTTTTGATCCTCACCCTCCTCTCACCCTCCCCACTCAAGTAGGCCCTTGTGTCTGTTGTTCCCATCATTGTGCCTCCGTATATTCAATGTTTAGTTCCCACTTATAAGTGAGAATATGCAGTATTTGGTTTTCTGTTACTTTATTAATTTGCTTAGGATAATGGTCTCCAGCTGCACCCACGTTGCTGCAAAGGATATGATTTCATTATTTTTTATGGCTGCATAGTACTTGATGGTATTTATGTACTATATTTTCTTTATCCAGTCCACCACTGATAGGCATTTAGGTTGATTCCACGTCTTGCTATTGTGAATAGTGCTGTAATAAACATCTATGTACATTTGTCTTTATGGTACAACAATTTATATCCTTTAGGCATATGCCTGCTGGGAACAGGCCCCCAAATCTGGCCATAAACAGGCCATGAGAAACTGGCCATAAACAAAGTCTCTTCAGCACTGTGACATGCTCGTGATGACTATGACGCTCACACTGGAGGTTGTTGGATCACCAGAATGAGGGCAAGGAAAACCTGGCCCACCCAGGGTGGAAAACCGCTCATGGTGTTCCTAAACCACACACAACAGCATGAGTGATCTGTGCCGTAAGGACATGTTCCTGCTGCAGATAACAAGGCAGAGCCTGTCCCTTTGTTTCCCATAAGGAATGCTTTTAGCTAATCTATAATCTATAGAAATAATGCTTATCACTGGCTTGCTGTCAATAAATATGTAGGTCAAACTTTGTTCATGGCCGTCAGCTCTGAAGGCTGTCAGCCTCCTGATTCCCACTCTGCACTCTAGTTCTGTGTCTTTGTCTTAATTGCTCCAGCACCACTGGGTTAGGGTCTCCATGACCGAGCGGATCTCGGTATATGCCCAGTAATGGGATTGGTACGTCAAATATTAGTTCTATTCTAAATTCTTTGTGAAATCTCCAAACTGCTTCTCTCACAGTGGCTGAACTCACATTCCCACCAGCAGCATATAGGCATTCATTTTTCTCTGCAGCCTAGCTGGCATCTGTCATTTTTTTTTTCTTTTTAATAGCCATTCTAACTAGTGTGAGATGGTATCTCATTGCAGTATGATTTGCATTTCTCTAATGATTAGTGACGTTGAGCTTTTTATATATATATATATATATGTTTGTTGGCCATGTGTATGTGTTCCTTTGATAAATGTCTGTTCATGTCCTTTGCCCATTTTTTAATGAGATTATTTGTTTTCTTGCTTGTTGATTTATTTAAGTTCCCTATAAATTCTGGCTATCAGACCTTTGTCAGATGGATATTTTGCAAATATTTTCTCCTATTCTGTAGTGTATTCATCTGTTCTCACACTGCTAATAAAGACATACCCGAGACTGGGTAATTTATAAAGGAAGAGGTTTAACGGACTCACAGTTCCACATGGCTGGGGAGGTCTCATAATCATGGCAGAAGGCAAAGGAGAAGCAAAAGTATGACGTACATAGTAACAAACAAGAGAGCTTGCGCAGGGGAACTCCCATTTATAAAACCATGAGATCTCGTGAGTCTTATTCACTACTACTAGAACAGTATGGGGGAAACTGACTCCATGATTATCTCCACTGGCACCTCCCTTGACATGTGAGGGTTATTACAATTCAAGGTGAATTTGGGTGGGCACACAGCAAAACCATATCACATAGGTTGTTCATTTACTCCGTTGATAGTTCATTTTGCTGGGCAGAAGCTCTTTAGTTTAATTATGTCCCACATGTCCATTTTTGTTTTTGTTGCAATTGCTTGTGGAAACTTCATCATAAAGTTTTTGTCAATGCCTGTGTTCAGAATGGTGTTTCCTATATTTTCTTCTAGGGTTTCTATCATTTTAGATCTTATATGTAAGTCTTTAATCCATCTTGAGCTGATCTTTGTATATAGTGAAAGGAAGGGGTCAGTTTCATTCTGCATATGCTAGCCAGTTATTCCAGCACCATTTATTTAATAGGAAGTCCCGTCCCCATTGCTTGTTATTATCAACTTTGTTGAAGATCAGATGGTTGTAGATGGTTATAGGTGTATGGTTTTATTTCTGGGTTCTCTAACCTGTTCCATTGGTCTCTGTATTTGTTTTTGTACCAATATGCTGTTTTGGTTAGTGTAGGTTTCTAGTGTAGTTTGAAGTCAGGTAGTGTGATGCCGCTGATTTTGTGCTGTTTGCTTAGGATTGCTTTGGCTTTTTGGGCTCTTTTATTGTTCCATATGAATTTTAGAATAGACTATGGGTAATTCTGTGAAAAATGGTAGAAATAGCACTGAATCTGTAAATTGCTGCAGAAAATATGGCAATTTTAACAATATTGATTCTTCCTATTCATGAACATAGAATGCTTATCCATTCATTTGTGGCATCTCTGATTTCTTTCAAAAGTGTTTTCTAATTCTCATTGTAGATATATCTTCCACCTGCCTGGTTAGCTGTATTCCTATGTATTTTTTCTTTTTGAGGCTATTGTGAATGAGCTTGTGTTCTCGATTTGGCTCTCAGCTTGGACATTACTGACATACAGAAATGCTGCTGATTTTTGTACACTGATTTTGTATCCTGAAACTTTACAGAAGTTGTTTATCAGTTTAGGAGCCTTTTAGGGTTTTCTAAGTATAGAATCATATCGTCTGTGAAGAGAGAGAATTTGACTTCCTCTCTTCCTATTTGGGGGTCTTTTCTTTCTTTCTCTTGCCTGATTGCTTTGGCTAGGAATTCTAGTACTATTTTGAATAATAGTGGTGAGAGTGGGTATGCTTTTCTTGTTCTCGTTCTCAGGGGGAATGCATCCACATTTTGCCCCTTAAGCATGATGTTAGCTGTGGGTTTGCCATAGATGGCTTTTATTACAGAACATACATTCTTCTCAGCTGCACATGACACACACTCTAAGATCAACCATATGCTTGGCCATAAAGCTATTCTCAACAAATTCAAAAACAGAAAAATCATACCAACTACACTTTTAAACCACAGAATAATACAAATAAAAATCAATATCAAGAAGATGTATCAAAACCATACAATTAAATGAAACTTAAACAATCTGCTCCTGAATGACATTTGGGTACAGAATGAAATTAAGGCACAAATAAAAAGTTCTATGAAACAAATGAAGACAAAGAAACAGCATACCAGAATCCCTAGGACACAGCTAAAGCAGTGTTAACTGGAAATAGTGCTAATCACCTACATCAAGTTAAAAGGGTCTCAGATTAACAACCTAACATCATACGTAGAGGGCTACAAAAACAAGAGAAAACCAACCAAAAAGCTAGCAAGAGAAATGAAGTAACCAAAACCAGAGATGAAATGAACAAATTTGAGACATGAAAATCCATACAAAAGATGAACAAAACAAAAAGCTGGTTCTTCAAGAGAGTAAACAAGATTGATAGAGTACTACTTAGATTAAGTTAAAAAGAGATTTAAATCAACACAATTAGAAATGACAAAAGGGACATTATCACCGACCCCACAGAAATACAGAAAAACCTTAGAGACTGTTGTAAGCATTTCTGCATATAAAGTTAGAAAAACTTGAAGAAATGGATAAATTCCTGAAACATATAACTTCCCAAGATTGAACCAGGAAGAAATTGAAATCTTGAAAAGACCGAAACAAATTTCAACATGGAATCAGTAATAAAATATCCTACCAACAACAACAACAACAAAGGCCATGTGTGGTGGCTCACCCCTGTAATCCCAGCACTTTGGGAGGCCAAGATGGTCAGATCACCTGAGGTCAAAAGTTTGAGACAAGGCTGGCCAACATACCAAAACCCTGTCTCTACTAAAAATACGAAAAAAAAAAAAAAAAATCCAGGCGTGGTGGTACACACTTGTAATCCCAGTTACTCGGGAGGCTGAGGCAGGAGAATTGCTTGAACCCTGAAGGCAGAGGTTGCAGTGAGTGGAGATCACGACACTGCACTCTATCCTGGGCGACACAGTAAGACTCCATCTCAAAAAAAAAAAAAAAAATTGCTACTACTTCCAAAAAAGTACTGGACCAGATGGATTCACAGCCAAATTCTATCAGACATACAAGAAGAGCTAGTACCAATCCTACTTAAATTATTAGAAAAATCAAGGAAGAGGAATATCTCTGTAACTCATTCTATGAGGTCAGCATCATTGTCATATCAAAACCTTGAAGAGTCACAATGAAAAAAGAAAACTGCAGGCCAGTATCCCTGATGAACATACACACAAACATCTTCAACAAAATACTAGCAACCAAATCCAGCAGCATATCAAAAAGCTAATCTGCCACAATCAAGTAGGCTTTATTCCTAGGATGCAAGTTTGGTTCATTATATGCTAATCAATAAATATGATCCATTTATTGGATCACATGAACAGAATTAAAAACAGTTACTACATGATCATCCTAATAGATGCAGAAATGGCTTTTGATAAAATTCAACATGCCTTCATGTTAAAAATACTCAACAAACTAGGCATCAAAGAATCATCATACCTTTTTATGTGCATTCTTCTAAAACATGAAAGGTTTCTATTTTGTTCTAATTATTATCTTTATAATTACACTTCATTGAGGCATGTATTAATATTTCCTATTTATTAAGATTTTACTTACTCCATACTATGAGCATGGATAGGAAAATTTTATTTCTCCTTCCTCCCCCTCTGTCTTCTTTCCCCTCACTACCCTATTTTATTATTTTTCCTATTAACATATTTAACTCTTTGAGTATCTTATATTCCTATTTTATCACCTTTAATGATATCTTCACTCCTCATCTATAAAAAATGAGAAAAAAAATATTTTACTTTCTTATACTATATGTAATTTTTATGTTCTTAGGGTTTGGAAAAATTTCTACGTTCTGCTTTATAATTGGAAGTTATACATTTCTTTTAAACTTGACCCTAAAACTAAATTGGCAAGAGAATTATATAGCCTATAACCAAATTGCTTATCTTTAAAATACTTGGCCAATAATTAGGCTGAGTTTAAAATTATTGGGTCACATTTTTTCCCTAAGAAACTAGAGGCATTCCTTTATTGCCTTAACATTGTTGATGCTAAGAAGTGAGAAAACTGAACCTGAAATTATTTTTCTCCATCTCTCCAGGTAAATTAGTTTTATAAAGTATTCTTTTTATATTTTGAGTATAATAATTTTGCTAATTTTATTGATTTGCATCAATTTTCTAGGCATGATTTGCCCTTTCAATCTAAGAATTCAAGTTTTCCTTTGTTCTGTTCCGTCTTTTTGGAATCTTATCCTAATCCATGACTTTTATTTTCCATTACTTTAGTTCTATTTTTGGGGGACAACAATTATGTATATGCTGGGTTTCTCTGTCCTCTATGTCTACATTCCTTATTAGCTTTTAATTTTGTTCACTGAGTTAGGACCTATACTGAGAATTTTGGAGTGTGTCCAGTAATATTTGTAGAGATTTCAATTTGACCTTTATTTATCTAATTTTCTTTCTTCCATGTTTCTTTCCTGAGTCCACCATCTTTTATTTCATCTTCTATTGTCTCACATCATCCTCTCTGAATTCTTGTACCATTGCTTTGAAACCTTATTTTAAAAGGCAATTACTTCCCTAATTTTTAAAAAATTCAATATAATATGTTTGGTTACCATTTTCTTCTGGTCCTTGGTAGCATTTTCTGGTGGAGGACTCTTGAAGCTTCTGCTGGATTTTCCTATCATTTTCTTCCTTTTTTCTTCTTAGTAACAAAATTCTCATCCTAGTTCCTTTGGGACCGATTGACATCTGAATGATGTCAGTTTTTTCCAGACTTTCTGTATCCAAGAGGCTCATGTTGAGGGGTGGTAGGATCTACTCAGCCAACACACCCTACCCGCATTGTGCCAGGGCTTTTAGAGTCTGGCACCTACCTTGAAGAACTGTCCTTTACCAACTTTGCCTTTGATCAGCAACTATCATGCTTCTTCGTTTCATTGTCTTGAAACATAGTTGACCGTCACTGCATTTGGGAACCCTCCATTACAGACTGTGATTCAGAGTTAGATATGTCACTTAGTCTTAATATAAAGTTAGCATATTTGATTCCTGTTCTCCGTGTTCTTTTGGTTGATTGCCAAAACCTCTCTATTTTAAAACAAAATTTCTGAATTGTTATTTAAAGTGATTTCTAAGAGGCCCATTTACAATGACACAGATTTTTGGCAAATTTGAGCATATATCACCCAAAATAATTAGTATATCCATGAGAGGCTTGTTTCCTTTTTTAACAGTATCCATCAGATGACCTAAATAACATTCAAAGCCAGTTTTTAATTAACAATGTTTTCTATTAATGTCTTCCCCAAATACAACTTTGTTCAAAATAAAATAAATGTAATAGGAGATTTTGTAGGAGTTTCAACATAAAACCGTTTCAGCTCTTTTGAGAGATAATTTTGAAGAAAGGTTTTGTTTAATATTCAGTATATGTGATAAACTAAACATTGGGTTTATATGACTACCTATCTTTATAACATATATGAAACATGAAAAGTGTTTCATAAATGGAATGCTAAGGGGGTTTTTGTTTCTTTTTGTTTTGTTTTGTTTTTTGTTTTTTGAGATAGTCTCGCTCTGGCACCCAGGCCAGAGTATAGTGGCACGATCTCGGCTCACTGCAACCTCTGCCTCCCGGTTTCAAGCTGATTCTCCTCTCTCAGCCTCTCACGCAGCTGGGATTACAGGTGCATGCCACCACACCCCGCTCATTTTTGTATTTTTAGTAGAGACGGGATTTCACCATGTTGTCCAGGCTGGTCTCGAACTCCTGACCTCAGGTGATCCACCTGCCTCGGCTTCCTAACGTGCTGGTATTGCAGGCATGAGCCACTGCGCCCGGCTGTTAAGTATTCTTTAACAGCATTTAGTAGGTAGATTTTTCATCTCTTCTCTTAAAGATAATAGTAATATCATAGTCCCACATTGGTAGCGTCTCCCATCTCATGAAAATTGCAGCAAAATATGCCACCAGAAATAGGATTTTCATAGATTTCCTTAATTATCTTTTAAATACTTCAATAAACATCCTGGTGTAATTGTTATCATGGCCAACATTCTTTTAGTTCCTTGTGCAACTAAGAAAATCAATTGAGACAATTAGGGAAGAATTGCCCCGCCACTGAAATATTGTTTTCCTGACTTGGTTGATATCATTTTATTCTATTCAGTTTCATTCAGGAAAATATGGTCATGTATTGGTCAGTATATTGTGGTCACACACTGGTTCACATCAGGAAAAATACTTTAGGTGAAATTATAAGCAAGTATTTGGCACTTTCTCAGTATGCATAGCCAATTAATGCCAAGCTTTCAATATTAAAAAACCCATAATTTAACATATGCTTTGAAATTTCCTATGCTGGCTTATTCAGTGACAGGATGGAAAGATACTGAATTTCTTTTAATTTGTAAAAGCAGATTTAATGTTTGAGAACTTTTACTGCCCATGGAATATGGTTCAGGATATATTGATTTACCAATAGCCAAAGCCAACATCAACATGAGAACATCTTCACATACACAGGCCAAGAGGAAAGACTCTTTATCATGATGAAGGACATGAGCACTGACTAAGAGTGTTGGGACATTGGTTACCAACCAGAAAATGTCAGAATTTAAATTGGAGAGGAGGTGAGGTGAACAACAGGGCTCTAGTATTTCTTCAAGTTGTTCATTTTACTTCTCTGCTTCTAAGCATATTGATAGAAAGTCCTAAACACACTGCAGTCGTATTTCCCAAAGTTTCTCCCAACATCATCATAACTTAGTATGAAAAATGACTCCATTTTTTTTATATTTGATTGCTTATAACTTTTAAGCCTCACCCCTCCTTCTTCCCTTTCTGCCTGACACTTGAGAAAACTGATACGAAAACCATGGTGCCCCTTCCTTTGGTACCAGCAGGAAGTTTAAACCATGTATGGAAACCCTCACCCTGGTTTCACTCCAAGTACACCATAAAAATTCCAAACCAGTTTCCTTTCTAGGCCCTGGCTCAAGTTATTTTCAGATTTGCCTGGGAGCCTCCATGCTCTCCCCAGAAAGCCTCATTACTTATGAAATAAACCTTTTATACCCTCTTGGGGTAAGTCTGACATCATTTGTCTCAACATCTGAACGAATTTTGGGTGTGTGTCCATCCTATGTATACAGAATGTTAACAACAGTAATAAACCCAATATCATCATGACAGATAAAGAGCTTCTGGTTAATTTTTCTCATTTATTATTTGAGGTCCTAACTTTTCTTATGGAATAGGCAATACAAACATCCTCTGCGGTGGTCCTGCTTTGTTGGTAATTTTGCATCCACTGTAGCATAGCATTATTTTCTTACACACCCACTTATATTACTCTGAGATGGAAACAAAGTCTAAATTTCACGTCTTTGACACTATGTAAATACTGTACTATATAGGATGTATGTATGTAGTTTTGCCCCCCTTTTGCTGCCCTTCCTTTTCTAACCATACACAGCACATCACACACACAGACATACATATATGATCCGTCTTACACAACATCACTTCCAACTGAGACAAAGAACAACCCAAAGGCTAACCAGAAAGGATTATGCATACTCACTGAGGAACATTAGCTGAGTATACAATTAAGTGAATGGAAACTGCAGATGAAAGTTTCCTAAATCATCTAGTGATGCCTTGAATAAATTGCCACAAGAAGTATCTTAAAATCACTGCAAACATCTACTGGTGAACATTAAATCTGGAATGTATTCTACAGCATTTTAGAGGCACAACCAGGATTTCATAATGCATGAATATTAATGCACCTGCTTATTATCTCAATGATAGCCTGCCCTGCTTTTGTGATGTATTGCACCTTATTGCTGGATCCCTACTGATTTACAATGAGTGATGGACTGTTATATTATTAAGTAAGGAAATTGGGCATGTCTCAGAATATAGAAGCATTTAGAGAAAGACATCTGAATCATCTGAATACAGAAATATATACAATCAAAAAGTACCTTTCCAGGCAAGTTCTGCAGAGTTTCAAAAAGTGTGTTAACAAATACAAAATAAATATGATGTGCCCCAGTACGATTTGCTTTCCACCACATTGAATTGTAATTTAGAATAAATGGAAAACAAGAGAATGATCACTGGTTTTGCTGAGCAAGAAGCCCGAAGAAAGAAAAAAAATTTACACCATCTTCTAGCATGCTATTCCTTACAGGTGGCTAAACTATAAAACAATATTAGCCCAATATTATATGATTGAGCATTTATTTTTGCCTGAAAGAATGAGTAACTTTCAGGATGCATACCTTCTCTGCTTTGTTAACATGGATAACTGATCATTACTAGATAAAGTAATTACATACAATATACCATAATATAATGGCTCTGAAAATGTATACAGGTATGGAACGCTAATAGAAAGAAAAATAAAGCATGTTTTCAAAATGTGATCATAAAAAATATTATCCACAAAGGAGCCCTTGGAACACACAACAAAAGCAAATATTTTCTCAAAGGGAAAATAAATCTCACCTTAAAGATCCTCAGCTTTCCAGTTTTTTAAATGAAATGGCTACTACATGCTATCCCTAATGACGGAGCCAAAGGAGTTGGGTCAGTCACTCAGGTCCTGCACCACTAGGTAGCCTGCCATATTGTTTGCATAATACCACTTATCAAAATGGTTCAGCCAGCTCTATAGGGTGACAAACCCAAATCTGTAGGCTAGTGTGTGGAAGATAACTATAGGCTTGATGTTTGTTTCTAATGTTAGGAAATGGCAAGTCCAAGAAAAGACTGGTAACTCAACCATCTGACATAACCATAACCATTTTCAGAATTTGAGAGATTAAAAAGTAAGGGAACTATCCAGTAACATGGCTTATAAGTTTGAGCAAGCATTGTTTCTATCTTTTATTGTTGCTTGAAAACAGAATTATAATGTTACGGACTGAGTGTTTCAGTGATATTCGTAATAGAAAACTTAGAAATTTAAAAGCAATGACCGAAATGTATACCTTTGTAAAAAGAAATCCTACTTAGCGTTCAGTGTCTAAAAATAAAGTCAAATATTTTTATTTTAAATATAAGTGAAATATTGGCTTTAGGACATATTTTTAAGATTACACCAAGTAAAAGTATTTTAGGAAAACCATTTCATTTTCTGTTGTTTTGTTAAAATATCTGATGTAATTACATATCCAAGATATTTTCATTTTACTTTTCTGATATTTTTCTATATTGAAGCATATGGTTATATCTTTGATCTCTGCTGCATTGCTGTTGATAGTTTATTTTTTTCACATGGTTTATTTGTACTTTTGATCTTGATTAATCTTATATTAGTTTTATTAGCCTTTCAGATAAAAAAATTTGTATATTTCGATCCTCTATATAGTACCTTTATTTTTATTAATTCTGCTCATATCTTTATTTGCTTCCTAACATATTTTTTGACTAATTTACCCGTTCTTTTGTTTTTCTAAATTCTTAATGCTAAATGCTTACCCTATTCATTTCAGTGCTTTTTCTTTTGCACCATAAGCACTATGATGATGGGTTTAACAATCATCAAATTCTGTCAACTTACTCTTTCTTTTTTTTTTTAATGAGACATGGTTTTGCTCTGTTGCCCAGGCTGGAGTGCAGTGGCACAAATCATAGCTCACTGCGGCCTTGAACTCCTAGGCTCATGCAGTCCTTCTGCCTAAGGCTTCCAAGTGGCTTGAACTACAAGTGTGTGTCATCATGCCCAGTTATTTATTTATTTATTTATTTTAGGAACAGGGTCTTGCTACGTTGCACAGGCTGGTCTCGAACTCCTGACCTCAAGTGATCCTACTGCCTCAGCCTCCCCAGTAGTTGAGATTACAGGCATGAGCTACCACATCCAGCCTAATTTATTCTTTATAAATTTTGAAAGTATATTATATGGTAATACAAGTTTAAAATTGTTACACGTTCATTATGCAGTATCTCTTTTTAATCCTAAAAATGCTTTGTTTCCTGTCAAAAGTCTGTTTTGCTAGACAGCAATACAACTATATCAACTTTGTTTTAGGTCATATTTTCCTGGTATATGTTTTCCAGGCATTAACTTTCGAATGTTCTATTACTTTACATTTTAAACATGACTCTGAGAACAGTATATGTGAGATGGAACTCCGAGAATGACCTCGTATGGCCCTTGCTCTTGTGAAATCTCCTTCCCTTTAGTTCTGGGTGGAACCTGTGACTATGATGAGCAGCAAAAGAAAGATCATTGGGTGGTCCTAATTTACTCATATGAGCCCTTCAAAAGCAGTAGAAGTCAGTGATATTGGAAGCTAGAGAGGGATTCAATGCAGGGATGGTCTCCTTTGCTAACATGGAAGAGACAATTTGAAAAGACCTAGGGTGGCCAGGGCCATTTCCAGAAAGGAAACAGGGACCTCAGCCCTACAAGCAAAAGCAACTGAATTCTGCCAACAAGTTGAATGACCTGGAAATCAGGTTCTTCCCTGGCTCCTCCAGGAAAGAGCCAAGTCTGGCCAATAATTGATTTCAGATTTGTGAGAACCTAGTGGAGCCCACACAGACTTTTGACTTACGGAAGAGTGAGTTATCAAATGCGCCTTGTTTAACGCTGTTAAGTTCATGGTAACTTGTTATGCGCAGTAGAAAACTAATACACAGCATATAGATGGAAATGTTTTAAGCTAGCCTGCTAATCTTTGCTCTTTAACAGAAAAATTACATTAATTGTGCTTACTAACAGAATTTTTTCTACCACTTCATTTTATATGTTCCTTTGCTCAAACTTTTCTTTGTGCTTTCTTTCAGATTAACTGAGATTTTATTTTATTTTTGACAGGGTCTTCCTCTGTCACCCAGGCTGGAGTACAGTGTCTTAATCCTGGCTCACTGCAACCTCTGCCTCCTGGGCTCAAGTGACCCTGCTGCCTCAGCCTCCCAAGTAGCTGAGACTACAGGTGTGTGCCATGCCACCATGCCCGAATAATATTTGTATTTTTTGTAGAGACAGGGTTTCCCCATGTTCTCAAACTCCTGAGCTCAAGCAATATGCCTGCCTCAGCCTCCCAAAGTGCTGAGATTACAGGCTGGGATTAAGTGGAATTAAGTGCTGGGATTATACCACACCTAGCCCTGAGATTTTATTTTCACTTCATTTCTTCCTTTCTTCTATATTGGTTTGGATTTCTATTCACTAGGAAGTTGTCCTACCAATTTCACTCTGCATACTTAAATTAGCAAAATTGAACTAATCAATATCACCATTCTACTCCACCAATTCAAAACATTTGTGATCACTTAACTCTCATAACTCCTTCCCAACCTTTATGGAAATTTTTCCAGAATTTCAGTTCCACTTGACTTTTATTAACACTTGCTTATTTTTCAGAAAGAAATCATTATGGTAGTTGTTCAATATGATACATATTTGCTTACATTTAAAAACATGTTAAACATATTCTCTATCTTTGTCTGATACGCTCTTTAACCCACAACTGAACTGTTCATTTCAATCATTTAAAATTTTTTTCCTAAAAGTTCTGTTTGGGTCATTTTCAAATGCTTCAGTCTTTCATTCCTCACCCATATTTTCAATTTCCTCTTTATTTATTTGCATATATTACTTTATGTTCTATATAGATAATTCTAATAATTAAAATCTTTGTGGGTCTGATTCTGCTAGTTGTATTTACTGCTGTTTCTCATGACACTCGTTTCTTTGTGTGTTTTGTAATTTTTAATTATGCAATCATGTTTATCAGTCATTTATTTGTGGAGGTATTTTAAGGACTGATTTGTTAGTGTGTCCCCTCAGAGAGAATTTTTGCTTGGTTCTGTGAAGGGCCTAAGGAAACTTCCAACCTGGGATCTCTCCAAAATAAATTTTTATGTGGAGTTTTTTAAGCCTACAGGTAGTGAGACTCTGGGCCATCAACTCACTTGAGGAACAGAATATTATGAATTCTCAGGGGATACTTTCTGTTTTCCTCTCTCTAGGATCTCTGACAGGACAAACCAAGTTTCCAAAGCACCTTTTTATTTAGGGTAGTTTTTTTTTTTTTTTTTTTTTTTTAATTTTTCAGTGAGAGTGTAGCTATTCAGGGGTCCTGGCCTTATATTGGTTGTTTCTGATTTGACAACATACTTTGTCTGAGCCCTTGGGTTTTATTTCACACGAGTGAAAAACAAGTGCTCTAAGTCACTAGCATTGGCAGATGCCCTCAAGTCAGTCACAGCCCCACTCACTACCTCTCTGGGTTTGAGTCACACTTTATTTTTGGTCTCTAAAGACAGCCTTTACTTTTGTACAAAAGACCATGGTTTTGAAAAGATTTCTGTTTTTCTTATCTGTTTTATTTTTTAAAATTATATAGCCAAAGTGTTTTGTATTGGGAAAGTGTTGCTGTTCCTTTTTCCTGGTTGTCTTGTCTACTGTATTCTTAGGAACAGTTCAATTTGTCCATACTCTTTCTCTCACCCTCATTTTAGCATTGTAGAACACAAGATGTTTTAACAAAGAATTCAAGTTTTCATCATTAGTCCTAGAAAGATATGCTTAAAGTCCAAAAAGAATTAATTACAGAAAGAATAAAGATATTTAATGATTTTCAAATGTGCACAGCCAAATAAACCCTACAGATTCTAAGTCTGGTTATACTTGAGAAGTGTCTCACCTCCCAACACATACCTCATTTCTACCTTTATTTCTCTGAAGCAGGGAAAGGCTAATGAAGTTTTCACTTTGTACCTTTAAGGACCTACAATATGTTTATTGACAACTAATTAACATATTTTGCTATGATCCAGGCATTACTATGCGCCCAATTTTATAGAACAGGAACATATAACCATACAGCTTGGAGAGGCTTGATAGCTAGTTCAATGTCACAGTATAGCAGAGCCATGATGCAGATTAAATACAATCATGCCTGATCCCAAAGTCCAAACTCTTAGCAAATGGATTATGTGTATATTTCACTAATGTTAGCAATATTTAATGAAGGAATATTTTTTCAAACTAATTATTTTATATTTTCAGATTTTTTGTAAAAACATTTTATTTATTCAATGCATTCAACCAATACCTCACCTATATTAAACATACAATAATTTTCAAAGGACTCTTGGAACTTCAGTTCATTTGTACTCATCACCATTCAGTGTCACATCAGTTTGACAATCTTTATTTCACAAATGGTGAAGCAGGCACAGAGAAGTTTCATGATTTGCACAGAACAATTTAGAACTGTAGCCAAATTAGCCCATTTTATTTGGTCTTCTCCCTTTGGTTATACTAGCATTTGGAAAATGGTAATCTCCTTATGCAAACACCAAAAACAGTAAGCATCCAGTAGGTCCTGAAAGGCAGTGCAATCAGAGCAGGACTCACACGGCTAAGCCTCAGGTGCAGAGGACCATGGGTTCTAGGAGTGGACCACTGGCTCTGCTGCTGAAGATCTCACTGATGGAGAGGGAATTAGGGTGACATTTGACCACCCTGCACCCATTATCCCAAACCCACTTCCCACATTACTGGCATACTCCTCTAAGATTGAGTATATCCTATTAGAGGGAAGTTTATAAAACTAAGTGTTTATCAAAATAAGTGTGATTAGTATCAATCCTACCCTTATATATTAACTTTAATGCTTAAAGCTGACTCTGATCATATATACATCAAAAAATTTGTGTCCCTCAACCATTTTACATTTGCTCATGGGATTTAGAAAATGTCTATATATTTTATAAAAAACATTTATTAAATATTTTCCCATTTAAGTTTTATTGACCAGCACACACTGAATGTATTCTATTACTTACAGAAAAAAAAAAGTAGTAGTTCAATTCAATTTAAAACAATATTCAGTTTACTAAATACTCATGTATTATTAATTCTGTGCCTGTCCACTAAGCATTGTGACAGCTCATTGACTCACCTCAGGCTGTTCATCCTTAGAACAGTGAGCCCTGCATTCATAGTGTGATTGTTGTGAGACCTCGATGAGGTACTATTTTAAATGATCCAATATGTATGGTTATTATTATATAAGGTGAGCATACAGAGTTTCTGCCCTCAAAAAAATTTAGAATCAGTAAAATATATTCAAATCATTTGAGTAGGACGGAACAAAATGTCAACTGAACCCATTACTACAACTCTACCATCTCTTATTCAAAACTTATTGAGACCAGATACCCTTTAAGATCTAAAATTCTTTAGATTCTAGAAGGGAAATGGTATATATACAGCTATATGTATATAGTTTATAGATAGATAGATGATTGTTACATAGATAGATAGATTGATAGACAGATAGACACATATGGTTTGGCTGTGACCCTACCCAAATTTCATCTTGAATTGTAGTTCCTATAATCCCTACATGCCATGGGAGGGACCAGTTAGAGATAATTGAATCATAGGAGTGGTTTCTCCCATCCTGTTCTCCTGATAGTGAGTTATTTCTCAAGAGATCTGATGGATTTTATAAGAGGCTTCCCCCTTAGCTGGGCACTCATTCTTCTCCTTGCTGCCATCATGTGAAGAAGGACATGTTTGCTTCCCCTTCCACCATGATTGTAAGTTTCCTGAGGCCTCCCTAGTCACGCTGATTTGTGAGTTAATTAAGCCTCTTTCCTTTATAAATTACCCAGTCTCAGGTATGTCTTTATTAGCAGTGTGAGAATAGGCTAATATATATATAGTGTATATATATTAGCATAGACTACTATATATAATATATATTAGCCTATGCTAATATATATTACTAGTGTGTGTGTGTATATATATATCACATATATATATATACCCTTAATCTCTCTATATATAGAGAGAGTACACATATACAGTTTATCAGGTAAAACTTCCATAAGAAACACATTCATCCTTCTGTAAAAAAACACGTGTCCCTTCACACTTGGGATAAATACGGATCATGAAAAGCCTCATGTCAATTTAGATCTGGTTTTGCCAGAAACTGGATGAGAGCAGAGCAGGTTTCATGAAGTCTTATTTTTTTCTTTTTTGGCTTTCAACACTTTCAAGATTTCAGAATTGTGAATAAGGAGCTGTGAATCTCAGGAGTGTGTTTAACTGACACAATTACTTATCCTCTATTTCCTTCTCCACATTTTCCATTTATCTAGACCTGAAGTTAAGTGGGTTTTCTTTCTGTAGCAACTACAAGTCAGCAACGGGCATCAGAATCACCTGAGCAATGCTCCTGTCACACAGTTGCTGAGCCTCACGCCAGGGTATTGGGTTCTAGAAGTAGAACCCAGAACTCTGTATTTTTTCCAAACTCCTACAGAGGATTTGCTATACACCCTTCATTGAGAATCATAGCTTGAAGAGACAATATATAAAAATTTATTTGCTTTATAGCTATGTGGCTTAATAGCATAAGAAACTCAACAAACAAGATTATTTCATGTAAAATTAACAATTCTCCAAATCCAAAGTTGCCTTTCCCAAAACCTTAGCATTTTGAGTGCTACTAAAAAATATTAGGCTATTACACAAGTGACAGGATGAAAATGGCCATTCTTTGAGTGACCATTTTCATTATTACTTTTCTTAGATGGACACTCCTATACTCTGAATCCATACTGTGTGCACAGCTCGTGTGGACCAATCTTTGGCCTACAGCTGTTCTTGTTTGTCATCTCTTCTTACTTAATTGAGCAATTTAATCAGCTTTTGGCATAGGCCTGTGAGCCTTCTGTCAAAAAATCATGCTTCGTTGCTAGTCACGTAAAAACAGGTAACTCCACAATTTCATATAATTTTCAGCCATCTCATCTAGCATATAATTTCCAAGAATTTAGAAGAAATGACTTAAACTATGTATTTGTATTTATAAAACTAATTTTTCTAAAATCACTACTATATCTCCTTGGAGTGATGCAGACAAGTTGATTTTACCAGAGCTTCTAAGTTCTCTCCTTAAGTACTGAGGAATGGCAATATATTGCTGCTTCACTTTGCCTATTTAAGGTTTCTGAACCTTTTTTCTTCCCTTTTTACACAAATGATCTTTAAGCTCTGCAGGTTGCTGAGGTTTTTGTTTTGTTCTGGAGGAGTCACAAGGCAATAGTTTATTTTCTCTTTCAGATGTAGCATGCTGTCATCTCCTCTTACACACGAGAAGTAAGTTAATAAAATTCATATTCATGATAACATGAGCCTAAGGTAAATACTTTTATTGCCTGGAGTGTACTATTGTATAGAAGCAAATCTAACATTCCTTCAGCATCTCTAGCTTATCAAAGCTGTTCTCACATATCTTTATATTCTTTTTCACTGTGATAGCTAATCCTTTCATACTGAACAGAGAAATACCATTTTCTGCAGTAACGCTTGATTAAAAGATTCTTAGCAAACATATATAGTTGAAATAAGAATTCAGAATGCAAAATAAGTCTATTCTGAATGATGTTAATGATGTGGATATTGGAATTATTCATTCATATATTCAACAAGTATTAAAATTTAAACATATAGTTAAAAGAAATAAGACATAGTGTTTGACAGATCAATAGGGTGACTACAGTTAATAATAATCTAGTGTACATTTCAAAAAAGCTAGAAGAGAATAATTCAAATATTTCTAGTATAAAGAAAAAATAAATATTTAAGGTGGTATATATCCCAATTACCCTGATTTGATCTTTACACATTATATGAATGTATCCAATTATCATGTGTACCCTGAAAATATGTACATTATGTACCAATATAAAAATTAATTTGTTACACGCTAAAGCACTTTTCTAGACTCTTGGGCTACATCAATAAAAACAAACAAAAATCACAGAGTTTACATTCTAGTTGCAAGAAAATACTTAAACAGTAAACACAATAAATAAGTTCCATAATACGTTACAAGGCAACAAATGACATGAAAAAAAGAAAAAAATTAAGCCTGGTAAGACAAATGGGAGTGCTATGGGAGGTGAGAGCAGAGGAGGGGGATGGTTGCAATTGTACCTGGGGTGGTAAGGGTAAGATTCATTGAGAAGATGACATTTGAGCAAAATGGACAGCAGGTGGAAAACGTTATATACAAAAAAACAGAGCAGTAGGAGCAAGGAAGCTTGTCACTAAAGTGCGTTGATTATCTCTATCTATCCACTGACCTCTGAAGACAAGAGGTAAGATATAACTGGTGCCTGACAAGAACCTCCTTTGCCCTCTGGCCCCCAGGAATGGCATAGTTAGGGCTGACTTACTCTAGAAACCACAATAATCTCCCAATACTCTCAGATCCTGTCTCATGATCAAATTATAGGCCCCTTGAAACACTTAAGCAATAAGATGTAGCAAGACTAAAAGTGGTACCAGAAAAACAATAAGGAAAAATGGATCAGGGTTAGCTGCAAAAGATAAGCAGAAAGGCAAAGCCAAAATCACTTATTGGATGTTCAAATAGAAGGTGACCAAAGTCATTGAAAGAGAAAACAGAATTGCAGGCCTGAAAGAGAACCCCAAATCAGCAACAGATAAATTCAGATATGGACATGTAAGTAGCTCACACTGGCCAGCTTATTTAATGTGATCTTTAAGGCTGTGTTTATGCCTTTCTGCCTCATTAAGGCTATCTACAACTATTTTATTATATTTTATATCCCCCGTCCAAATGTGTCCTAGAATAGGCTCTAGGTACATCTTCTCCTTACAAATACCAGGTTGGATTCTCTTAATCCAGTCTCAGAGCCACCTGAAAAAAGACTTAATTTCATGAAATGCTTTTGAAATAGAAAGTCTGCTGTATCAATTCTTCCTTAGAGGTAGTGAATAGATAGATCAATGGTAAGTAAATCACTGGTGACAGCTCCATATGAGTCACTAAGGATATTACAAAGGGTCTCTCTGTAATATCTCTTAGGATATTACAAGATATCCTGGTATGGTACACACTCTGTAATATCTCTTAGAGGATATTACAGAGTGTGTACCATACCCCTTACCTGAAGCAGCCATCTAGGAAAACAAATGCTGGTGGTCAAAAGGGTTATTTCAGGAGACGACTGAAATATTAGGACATGGTACTTTGCCTGAGACATGGCTGCTTCTGTGATTTAATCCTGTTTATAACTCAAGACCCAGCACAAATGCAACATATCCATTGTCTCCATTAGACTATGAAATTCCTCCAGGTTAGATATCCCATCTGATTCAATCTGAATTTCCTTAGCACATAGTATTAATACAAAAATATTACTGAGCTCTAAGTATTAAAAATATATAGCTGTTGTCCCCCAGGGACTTTCAAATATTTGATAAGTGATTAAATTAACAAGTGAATATCAGGCTAACAGCACTAGTTCTAAAAGGCATAATATGAAAAACTATACAGTCAGAGCTACTCTTATAGGGAATAATATAAAATAGTATACTTTTTAAAAATAGAGACACAAGAATTTTGTTTTGACAAGCATATAGATCAAAAAAAAAGATGAAAATATTAAAGACCATGATGACCTTGATTTTTTTCCATTTACATTTGTCCATCTAGATTCGACTGATATGGAGGAAATATATATGCAAATATAAGTCTGGCTATAATTAAAAAGCACATATACATTAAATAGTTTTAAGAAGCCTCCCTAGTGAGAGTCCATCTGTGCAAGAAACCAATACGTAGTAGAAAACTTGTCTGCCTTAAGAATTAAGTAAGGATGGCTAAATATAAAATTACTGCTGGTTTAGCATAAGATTATTTTATACATACTCCCAGCTTCTCCCACGGTTGAAATGACTCCCAAGGAACAGGGTATGCCTGCTTAAAGGTAGGGTAACTGCTTCAGGGAATCACTACCGAGTAGCCTCTCATGAATTTAAATGTTAATGTGCTTCCAAAGCACCAAGAACACATGAACAGGATAACGATGCTTTGGGAGAATGGAGACAAAATCCATTTTGCTTTTTTAGTGCCATTATTCTCTAAATTTTTATGTCTAAATTATTAACTTTTGTTCCTTTTTTTTCTTCCACAGGATCGTTATAAAGTGAACAGTACTAAGGTAGTCCTAATATTAGGTGCAGTAAAATCAGTCTTCCAGGATATACCATGTGGTAACTCAAAGTTATGTGAAACTGAGCAGAGTTATGACTATTACTAGATTTTTAAAACATATGCTCCTTGCAAAAATAGGCTATTGTGAGAGTAAATCATTCTCATTTTCACCTACCCCTTTCCATAGGAAAACTGGTTACGTGTGACACAACATATGGAGATGCTTGGCAGTAATTCACACACGTATGCCGCCCTCCCTGCATCTTTCCATGTGCATTTAACAGCTCAGAAAGAATTTGCAAAGTTGGCTATCAATTAAACAAACAAGTTGTAGAATGAAGGATATCACGCTCTCTAGACTAGTCTTGCTTGGTTTGCCAACCCTGGCTCTCTGGAGGAAACAAATCTTCTGATTACTTTTTTGGAGACATAAGATTCCTTGGAAAGGCAAGTCAACAGGAGCTCCTGCGCTGTCAATATTGGTCCTGGAAGGGCTTCCAGTAATACCTTTAAGAGAAGATGTCAAAATCCTAACCACACCTCATTATCAGGACTCCCAAAGGCCCTTTTCACAAAAGTGGAGGTTTTGGCAGAGGTTCTAGCCAAATCATCTGCTGATTATTCTGCATTCCACCTGCTGAAACACCCTTAGGAATTACTGTTGGATATGTTATTATTCTGTGGCTCATATTGCTACAGAACATTCTGATTACCTGTTTTAAAAGTGCTGCTTTGTGTTAGAATGGGTGGTAGATTGCATGTGAGAAAAGACACTAATAATAACACTATAAGAAAGTAGGAGCACGTGTGTGTATATGTGTGTATCTTTTAGGTCTGAAAATGAGCACAACCGTATAAACTGTTTCATCTTAAGCATTAACCAGACTATCTTTTCTTGAGCATCATGTTAAAAAGAAGTAACTACTAAAAAAAGACCCCAAATCCATGATAGTGCAAAGACCATCTACTTGATTCAGAGAATACAGCACCACTAAGTTAGTGCTATTCATTGCACATGGTGAAATACTGGAATATTTGTATCACGGAAACTAGGAATAATTTTACAAACTAGTAAAACATGACTACATAATATGTATACAATATAAATTCACAACCATAAATATAAGTTCATGAAAAAAGGCTCTTTTTAAGCACCAATGTCTTTTCCTAACGATTTAAAAATAACGAGTTATTTTTAATAACTCACTTTTCTGTTCTGCTTTTTATAGACTAGCTCTTCTTAGAGGATATGCAAGATCAGGTGGCAAAATCTGAAATATAACTTATAGGACAAAGGTTTAAAATTCGGAATTTTTATCACTGTATTTTTTCTATAAATAGGAAAAAAATCTTTATCTAATTTTCATGATGGAACGTTTTGATTCAGCTCATGACCTTAGCTTGCAAACCACTGTTCCTTCAATCATTGTTTCAGCAATCATGCTTTGTATTACTACCAGGACTAGATACTAGAATAGTCACTGATAATGCAAAGTAAGACAAGATGTCAGCTCTTATCAAAAGGCATTTAAGGCTGAAGGGGAATACAGACAAATAAATCAACGATTACTTGCATATAAATTCAAAGACTAAGCTATACATAGGTTTCTATTGCAGTGTGGAGTAAGAGCACCTAAATTACACTCAACCCTATTGAGGGAAGCTTCCTGAAAGAGGCGACATGGCTATGTCAAAGACTGAGTAGGGGTTACCTTAAGGAATAAGAAAAGTGCCGTCTAGGCAGAAGGAGGCGTACAAGCAAAAGGTATGAGTATTTGGCACAGGAAGTTATGCTTACATATGTTTGAGATTGCATTAGTTTTCTATTGTTCCTGGAACAAATTACCACTAATTAACAGGCCCAAAACAACATGCATTTACTAGCTCACAGTTATATAGTCAGAAAATGAGGTACATTGTAAAATCAGGAACAGAAAACCAGGAAAGCCACAAAGTGAAACAGGGTATAAGCAGAGCTCTAGGAAAGGATCTGCTTTCAAGTCATTCTGGTTGTTGGCAGTATTCAGTCCCATGCAGCTGTAGGACTGAGGTCCCCATTTCCTGGTAACCTGTAGGCTGGGGTTTTTCTCTGCTTCTAGAGGCTGCCTGCTTGGTCCCCTTCTACCATCTTCAAGGCAAGTCATGATGAGCCAACTCCCTTTCATGCGTTGAATCTCCCTGGGCTCCCCTCCCCATCTGCCCCATGTCTCCTGCTGCATCTCCCTAACTCCACTGCCTTTTTCTGTTGCTTTTCAGGGCTTATGTGATCACAATGGGCTCATCCAAACTATCCAGGCTAATTTCTCTACTTTTTATTTTATTTTTGAAATGAAGTCTCGTCTGTCACCCAGGCTGGAGTGCAATGGCATGATCTTTGCTCACTGCAGCCTCCATCTCCGGGGTTCCAGTCATTCTCCTGCCTCAGCTTTCCAAGTAGCTGGGATTACAGGCACCTGCCACCACACCAGGCTAGTTTTTGTATTTTTAGTAGAGACGGGGCTTTGCCATGTTAGCTGGGCTGTTCTTGAACTCCTGACCTCAAGTGATCCACTTGCCTCTGGCTCCCAAAGTGCTGGGATTACAGGTGGAAGCTGCTACACCCGGCCCTAGTTTCTCTGCTTTAAGGTCAGCTGATTAGTAACCTGAATTCCATCTGCAAAGTCCCTTCCCAGCAGTATCTAGATTGGTGTTTGGTTGAAGCACCAGCGGACAGGAATGCTGGGGGACATGTTTAGAATTCTACCTACTGCAGGGATGTGGATTTTAGACCTTGGCTTGGGAAGGTCTTGCTAAGTGTGAAATGTGAGGGAAGCAGTCAATCGATGAATATGTAGAAAAGAGGGATTCTATCAAATGGGCTATTAGCTATCAACTCCTTCACTTTTTAATGTGACATACCCAGGCCAAACATGCAGTCCCGCCCCCTTTCCCACCTCTTCTCTCAGCACACTAGGCTACTCAGTTGCATATTAATCCTTTGAGACCTTATTCCTTATGCAGCTTGCCTTTGATCCTATTTTTAAAATCCACTTTCATATGCAAAAAAATCATTCTGTGTGTCCTCTAGGTTTGTTCCTGTTCTCTAAAATAAGTTTTCCCAGCCCCCTTCATGAAGGCCACAGCATAGCACTCTCTAAGATTGTCCAGTTAATGTTTACACCAAAATAATATAGTGATAGTTGTGGAAGAATCAGGCAAAAACAAACAAACAAAAAAAACAAAAACTAAAGCACATACCTTTAGTATAGCTAAAGTACTTTATAAAACACTTTATAATTAGTCACACCCAGCTTCATGTCACCTAAAAATGTAAGTATTCTCAATTAACAGCTATGCAAAGTAAGTATCCAAAATTAAGAGAGTAATGCATTTACTGAGATCACACCACAGTGTACTCTCACACATGCAACAATTCTATTGACATGCAAACAATAATAGGGAATGTCTAAATAAACAATGACATTTTTATATCCTTACTAGTCATTAATAACAATTATTCTATATGAATGGAAAATATTAGAAATACACCAAAATTTTTACTGTAATTATCTCCAGCTGAGGATTTTTGGCAATTTTGATTTATTTCTTCATCATTTTCTAAATTTTCTAAATCCTAAATTATTTTACATATATGCCTCTGTATGCATGTGTGAAAGAAAAACAAAATAATTGCTGGTAATAAATGATTGTAACGATGTTCATTGGATTATTTTATTATCCTTAAATACGAAAAAATCAAATAAAGGTACGTACTAAGATACAGAAGACAACTAATAGATGTAGAAAGTTGGTTTTTTTAATTTTTTATTTTTATTTATTGATTTTTTAAAATTATACTTTAAGTTCTAGGGTACATGTGCACAAAGTGCAGGTTTGTTACATATGTATACATGTGCCATGTTGGTGTGCTACACCCATCAACTAGTCAGCACCCATAAACTCGTATTTTACATCAATTATAACTCCCAATGCCATCCCTCCCCTCTCCGACCTCCTCACAATAGGCCCCAGTGTGTGATGTTCCTCTTCCCGAGTCCAAGTGATCTCATTGTTCAATTCCCACCTGTGAGTGAGAACATGCAGCGTTTGGTTTTCTGTTCTTGCGATAGTTTGCTGAGATTAATGGTTTGCAGCTGCATCCATGTCCCTACAAAGGACACAAACTCATCCTTTTTTAGGGCTGCATAGTATTCCATGGTGTATATGTGCCACATTTTCTTACCCAGTCTGTCACTGATGGACATTTGGGTTTATGCCAAGTCTTTGCTATTGTGAATAGTGCCACAATAAACATACATGTGCATGTGTCTTTATAGCAGCATGATTTATAATCCTTTGGGCATATACCCAGTAATGGGATGGCTAGTTCAAATGGTATTTCTACTTCTAGATCCTGGAGGAATCGCCATACTGTTTTCCATAATGGTTGAACTAGTTTACAATCCCACCAACAGTGTAAAAGTGATCCTATTTTTCCACATCCTCTCCAGCACCTGTTGTTTCCTGACATTTTAATGACTGCCATTCTAACTGGTATGAGATGGTATCTCATTGTGGTTTTGATTTGCATTTCTCTGATGGCCAGTGATGATGAGCATTTTTTCATGTGTCTGTTGGCTGTATGAATGTCTTCTTTTGAGACGTGTCTGTTCATATCCTTTGCCCACTTCTTGATGGGGTTGTGTTTTTTTCTTGTAAATTTGTTTCAGTTCTTTGTAGGTTGTGGATATTAGCCCTTTGTCAGATGAGTAGATTGCAAAAATTTTCTCCCATTCTGTAGGTTGCCTGTTCACTCTGATGGTAGTTTCTTTTGCTGTGCAGAAGCTCTTTAGTTTAATGAGATCTCATTTGTCAATTTTGGCTTTTGCTGCCATTGCTTTTGGTGTTTTAGACATGAAGTCCTTGACCATGCCTATGTCCTGAATGGTATTACCTAGGTTTTTTCCTAGGGTTTTTATGGTATTAGGTCTAACATTTAAGTCTCTAATCCATCTTGAATGAATTTTCGTATAAGGAGTAAGGAAAGGATCCAGTTTCAGCTTTCTACTTATGGCTAGCCAATTTTCCCAGCACCATTTATTAAAAGGGAATCCTTTCCCCATTTCTTGTTTTTCTCAGGTTTATCAAAGATCAGATGGCTGTAGATGTGTGGTATTATTTCTGAGGACTCCGTTCTGTTTCACTGGTCTATATCTCTGTTTTGGTACCAGTACCATGCTGTTTTGGTTACTGTAGCCTTGTAGTATAGTTTGAAGTCAGGTAGTGTGATCCCTCCAGCTTTGTTCTTTTAGCTTAGGATTGTCTTGGCAATGCAGGCTCTTTTTGGCTTCCATATGAACTTTAAAGCAGTTTTTTCCAATTCTGTGAAGAAAGTCATTGGTAGCTTGATGGGGATGGCATTGAATCTATAAATTACCTTGGGCAGTATGGCCATTTTCACAATATTGATTCTTCCTATCCATGAGCATGGTATGTTCTTCCATTTACTTGTACCCTCTTTTATTTCACTGAGCAGTGGTTTGTAGTTCTCCTTGAAGAGGTCCTTTACATCCCTTGTAAGTTGGGTTTCTAGGTTTTTTATTCTCTTTGAAGCTATTGTGAATGGGAGTTCATTCATGATTTGGCTCTCTGTTTGTCTGTTACTGGTGTATAAGAATGCTTTTGATTTTTGCATATTGATTTTGTATCCTGAGACTTTGCTGAAGTTGCTTATCAGCTTAAGGAGATTTGGGGCTGAGATGATGGGGTTTTCTAAATATACAATCATGTCATCTGCAAACAGGGACAATTTTGACTTCTTCTTTTCCTAACTGAGTACCTTCTTTCTCTTGCCTGATTGCCCTAGCCAGAACTTCCAACACTATGTTGAATAGGAGTGGTGAGAGAGGGCATCCCTGTCTTGCGCCAGTTTTCAAAGGGAATGTTTCCAGTTTTTGCCCATTCAGTATGATATTGGCTGTGGGTTTGTCATAAATAGTTCTTATTATTTTGAGATATGTTCCATCAATACTGAATTTATTGAGAGTTTTTAGCATGAAGGGCTGTTGAATTTTGTCAAAGGCCTTTTCTGCATCTATTGAGATAATCATGTGGTTTTTTCCTTTGGTTCTGTTTATATGCTGGATTACGTTTATTGATTTGCATATGTTGAACCAGCCTTGCATCCCAGGGATGAAGCCCACTTGATCATGGTGGATAAGGTTTTTCATGGGCTGCTGGATTCGGTTTGCCAGTATTTTATTGAGGATTTTTGTATCCATATTCATCAGGGATGTTGGTCTAAAATTCTCTTTTTTTTGTTGTGTCTCTGCCAGGCTTTGGTATTAGGATGATGCTGGCCTCCTAAAATGAGTTAGGGAGGATTCCCTCTTTTTCTATTGATTGGAATAGTTTCAGAAGGAATGGTACCAACTCCTCCTTGTACCTCTGGTAGAATTCGGCTGTGAATCCATCTGGTCCTGGACTTTTTTTTGTTGGTAGGCTATTAATTATTGCCTCAATTTCAGAGCCTGCTATTGGTGTATTCAGGGATTCAATTTCTTCCTGGTTTAGTCTTGTGCATTTTTCACGTAGTTCTCATGTTATGGTTTTCATCTCTATCAGTTCTTTTAAGGTCCTCTCTGCATTGATTATTCTAGTTATCCATTTATCCATTCTTTTTTCAAGGTTTTTAGTTTCTTTGTGCTTGTTACATAGTTCCTCCTTTAGCTCTGAGAAGTTTGATCAACTGAAACCTTCTCTCAACTCGTCAAAGCCATTCTCCATCCAGCTTTGTTCCGTTGCTGGCGATGAGCTGTGTTCCTTTGGAGGGGGAGATGCGCTCTGATTTTTTGAATTTCCAGCTTTTCTGCACTGCTTTTTCCCCATCTTTGTGGTTTTATCTGCCGCTGGTCTTTGATGATGGTGACGTACTGATGGGATTTTGGTGTGGGTGTCCTTTCTGTTTGTTAGTTTTCCTTCTAACAGTCAGGACCCTCAGCTGTAGGTCTGTTGGAGTTTGCTTGAGGTCCATTCCAGACCCTGTTTGCCTGGGTATCAGCAGCAGAGGCTGCAGAAGATAGAATATTGCTGAACAGCAAGTGTTGCTGTCGGATTCTTGCTCTGGAAGCTTCGTCTCAGGGGTGTACCCCACCATATGAGGTGTGAAGTGTCAGTCTGCACCTAGTGGGGGATGTCTCCCAGTTAGGCTACTCAGGGGTCAGGGACCCACTTGAGCAGGCAGTCTGTCCGTTCTCAGATCTCAACCTCCATGCTGGGAGATCCACTGTTCTCTTCAAAGCTGTCAGACAGGGGCATTTACCTCTGCCGAGGTTTCTGCTGCTTTTTGTTTAGCTATGCCCTGTCCCCATAGGAGGAGTCTACAGAGGCAGGCCAGCCTCCTTGAGCTGTGGTGGGCTCCACCCAATTCGAGCTTCCTGGAGGCTTTGTTTACCTACTTAAGCCTCAGCAATGGCAGGTGCCCCTCCCCCAGCCTCACTGCTGCATTGCTGTTATGTCACAGACTGCTGCGCTAGCAATGAGGGAGGCTCCATGTGTGTGGGACCCTCTGGGCCAGGTGTGGGATATAATCTCCTAGTGTGCCATTTGCTAAGATCCCTGGTAAAGCACAGTATTAGGGTGGGAGTTACTCGATTTTCCAGGTGTTGTGTGTCTCAGTTTCCCTTGGCTAGGAAAAGGGATTCCCTTCCCCCTTGTGCTTTCCAGGTGAGGTGATGCCTTGCCCTGCTTCCGCTCTCACTGGTGGGGCTGCACCAGCTGACCAGCACTGATTGTCCAGCACTCCCTAGTGAGATGAACCTGGTACCTCAGCTGAAAATGCAGAAATCACCCGTCTTCTGTGTCACTTATGCTATGAGCTGGAGGCTGGAGCTATTCCTATTCAGCCATCTTGCTCAGGATCCAAAAGTTATTTTAAAGTAACAGTTTGGATTAAAAGGGTTTTTTGTTTAACTACACATCAAATGAAGTTATTTCTGCATACAAGATGGAGGTGCTACTGACCGACTCATCACATTTTTGCCAATCAGTACGACTAAGCTATGAGGTGCCTGCATCCACTTGCTGAAATTCAGGATAACTCTAGGCATGGCAGGGGATATATGTCTGAATTATCTAGTAGACTTTTTTTCTGGGCTTTCATAACAATTCTATGATGGCTTAAAACCTTTAAGTATGTAGAGAGACATGGTAAGATGTCAGGTAGTTCTTTTACATGGTTGTTTACAAAATCTCACTGGACAAAATAGAGGAACAGTAGTTGCATGTGGCTTAATGAGGGAATATTGATGTTGATGATGATGATGATGATAGTGATCACAGCAGAGACACACTGTCTGCCATAAATGTGTGCTCTCACTTACCAACCATTAACACTGGGAACTGGCTGCCCAGTAAGGGCCCACATTTTTTGGTGCATTTATGAAGCTAGGCGAGGCCATGTGATTAGTGCTGCTCAATGGAATGTGAGTTGAAGTGATTTATTTCACTTTTAGGTGGTGTTAGTTATAAACCTTCTTTTTTATTTTCTTGTACCTAGATAAAGAAGACACTGAGGCCCTAAGGGATGGCTGAGCTACCAAATAAAAAGAGAGTGCACCAGTAAATCACAACATGGAAGAAAGCCATCTGCCAACCAGGACAGCCCACAATGGATGGTTATATAGCACTGAAATGTTTGGGTTATTTGTTATTACACTTAGTATTTCCCAAAATAACACAATGATAAAGATAGTCAGCAATAATAGACCACTGTGATGGTTAATATTAGGTGTCAACTTGACTGGATTGAGGGATGCCTAGATGGCTGAAGAAGCATTGTTCCTGGGTGTGTCTGCGAGGGTACTGCCAGGTGGGCTGAAGAAGCATTGTTCCTGCGTGTGGCTACGAGGGTACTGCCAGGTGGGCTGAAGAAGCATTGTTCCTGGGTGTGTCCGCGAGGGTACTGCCAGATGGGGTTGACATTTGAGTCAGTAGACTGGGAAGAAAGATCCACCAATTGGTGGGCACCATCCAATTGGCTGCCAGCAAGGCTGGAACAAAGCAAGTGGAAGAAGGAAGATAAGCAGCTTGCTGCTGAGTCTTCCCACTCTCACTCTTCCCTTGCCATGCTGGACACTTGGCTTACTCTCTTGCTGGTCTTCGACATCAAACTCCAGGTTCCTTGGCCTTTTTGAACTCTAGGATTTGCACCAGTGGACTCCCAGAAGCTCTCGGGCCTTCAACCTCAGACTGAGGGTTGCATTGTCAGCTTCCCTGGTTTTGAGGCTTTTGGACTTGGACTGAGCCACACTACAGCTTGCAGATGGCTTATGATGGGACTTTGCCTTTTAATTGTGTGAGCCAATTCTCCCTAATAAACTCCCTTTATGTATGTATCTATAAGGCAGTTTTTTTCCTTTTTTTTTTAGACAGAGTCTTGCTCTTCTCACCCAGGCTGGAGTGCAGTGGTGTGATCTCGGCTCACTGCAACCTCTGCCTCCTGGGTTCAAGTGATTTTTCTGCCTCAGCCTCCTGAGCAGCTGGGATTACAGGCACCCACCACCACACCAGGCTAATTTTTGTACTTTTAGTAGAAATGGGGTTTTGCCATTTTGGCCAGGCTGGTCTCGAATTCCTGACCTCAGATGATCTGCCCGCCTCGGCCTCCTAAAGTGCTGGGATTACAGGGATGACTCATTGCACCCAGCCATATAAAGCAGTTTTTATATATATCCTCTTAGTTCTGTCTCTCTGGAGAACCCTAATACAACTACTTACTATGTGTCAAGTATTATGCTAAGCAATTTATATACGTTATCCCATTTAAAGTGTATCCCAGACTCTCAAAAGTAGATATGTTATCTCCTTTTAAACGGGAGGAAAAAAACATAATGTAGACTATTGCATAATTTATCAAGGGTAATTTAAATATTGTATCTTTTACATAATAGATTTGAGAACCATGTCTAGGATCTCTTTTCAACCGAAACTCTTAACTACAATGTGGTATTTATAGGTTTGAAATTGGTAGAATGACCTTATCCAAACAGCCTGATTAATGAAATGATGCCCACCTAGAGGGAACACTGAGGTTTAATATATCAATCAATGAACTGGATGAAGATATACAGTTCTACATATCAAACCTGCAGGTGACAGGGAGCCAACACAGATAAGTAGACTACATGAGAGAAAAGGATCAAAACATCTATTAAAAGAATACAGAAATGACTGGGGTCTTATAAGTTAAAAATAAATAATGTTAAATATAAGTTTCTGTTATCATAGCCAATAAACAAATGAGATAAGTACAGAATGGGAGTGGCATGGCTTAGTAGTGACAAGAGTTATATGAAAAAGTTTCGTTGTCAGTGCATTCAGTAAGGGTCAATACATTGACGTGATTATCAGAGACAAATGTAATATTGGGCTAAATTAACAGTGTACCTAAAGCATAAGAGGTAACAGCAGAACTCCCCATTTTAAGAAAAACATTGGTAAGTGACCAAGATACTGAAGCATCTTGAATTCAAGTCAATTAAGAAATAACAAGCTGTTGTAGATGCTTGCCCTGAAAAAAAAATTACTTAGGTGAATCATATTATGTGTCTTTAATTATATAATAGTTTGTTATATGGAAGAGAAAGTTTTGGTATAACCTCAAAAGTTGGAACAATAATCACAGAATGTAAGCTCAGGAAAAGTGATTTGGGGGTCACTGTAAGGAGAAAATTTCAAAAACTGAGACTTGTCAAGAGCTGGAATGGGCTTTCCTGCGAGGTAATGAGGTTTCCATTACTGGAGGCATCTAAGCATAGTCTAGACAATTCTTTTGCAAGAATAATCCAATGCTGAAATTAACAAAATAATCATGAACTTTGGCCGGGCGCGGTGGCTCAAGCCTGTAATCCCAGCACTTTGGGAGGCCGAGACGGGCGGACCACGAGGTCAGGAGATCGAGACCATCCTGGCTAACACGGTGAAACCCCGTCTCTACTAAAAAATACAAAAAACCAGCCGGGCGAGGTGGCGGGCGCCTGTAGTCCCAGCTACTCGGGAGGCTGAGGCAGGAGAATGGCGTGAACCCGGGAGGCGGAGCTTGCAGTGAGCTGAGATCAGGCCACTGCACTCCAGCCTGGGCGGCAGAGCCAGACTCCGTCTCAAAAAAAAAAAAAAAAATCATGAACTTCTCCTCCAAAACTGAGAAACTGCAATTAAATGGATGATTTATAACTAAATTTTAGTCAGTTCATACCCAAATCAGTCACCACTTTATAAGTTGTGAAGACTGAGTTATTAATAACTTTCCTGAAGCATGGTGAATAGGATAGGATAAAAATCTAATAAAAAAAGAAATAGGAGGGGGTGGAGCAAGATGGCCGAATAGGAACAGCTCCAGTGTCCAACTCCCAGCGCAAGCGACACAGAAGACCGGTGATTTCTGCATTTTCAACTGAGGTACTGGGTTCATCTCACTGGGGATCGGTGCTGGACGATCGGTGCTGGTCAGTTGCTGCAGCCCGACCAGCGAGAGCTGAAGCAGGGCGAGGCATCGCCTCACCTGGGAAGCACAAGGGGGAAGGGACTCCCTTTTCCTAGCCAGGGGAACTGAGACACACAACACCTGGAAAATCGGGTAACTCCCACCCCAATATTGCGCTTTAAGCAAACAGGCACACCAGGAGATCATATCCCACACCTGGCCGGGAGGGTCCCACGCCCACGGAGCCTCCCTCATTGCTAGCACAGCAGTCTGTGATCTACCAGCAAGGCAGCAGCGAGGCTGGGGGAGGGGCGCCTGCCATTGCTGAGGCTTAAGTAGGTAAACAAAGCTGCTGGGAAGCTCCAAATGGGTGGAGCTCACAGCAGCTCAAGGAAACCTGCCTGTCTCTGTAGACTCCACCTCTGGGGACAGGGCACAGCTACACAACAACAACAACAACAACAACAACAAAAAAGCAGCAGAAACCTCTGCAGACGCAAACGACTCTGTCTGACAGCTTTGAAGAGAGCAGTGGATCTCCCAACACGGAGGTTGAGATCTGAGAAGGGACAGACTGCCTGCTCAAGCGGGTCCCTGACCCCTGAGTAGCCTAACTGGGAGACATCCCCCACTAGGGGCAGTCTGACACCCCACACCTCACAGGGTGGAGTACACCCCTGAGAGGAAGCTTCCAAAGCAAGAATCAGACAGGTACACTCGCTGTTCAGAAATATTCTATCTTCTGCAGCCTCTGCTGCTGATACCCAGGCAAACAGGGTCTGGAGTGGACCTCAAGCAATCTCCAACAGACCTACAGCTGAGGGTCCTGACTGTTAGAAGGAAAACTATCAAACAGGAAGGACACCTACACCAAAACCCCATCAGTACATCACCATCATCAAAGACCAGAGGCAGATAAAACCACAAAGATAGGGAAAAACCAGGGCAGAAAAGCTGGAAATTCAAAAAATAAGAGCACATCTCCCCCGGCAAAGGAGCGCAGCTCATCGCCAGCAACGGATCAAAGCTGGACGGAGAATGACTTTGACGAGATGAGAGAAGAAGGCTTCAGTCCATCAAATTTCTCAGAGCTAAAGGAGGAATTACGTACCCAGCGCAAAGAAACTAAAAATCTTGAAAAAAAAGTGGAAGAATTGACGGCTAGAGTAATTAATGCAGAGAAGGTCATAAACGAAATGAAAGAGATGAAAATCATGACACGAGAAATACGTGACAAATGCACAAGCTTCAGTAACCGACTCGATCAACTGGAAGAAAGAGTATCAGCGATTGAGGATCAAATGAATGAAATGAAGCGAGAAGAGAAACCAAAAGAAAAAAGAAGAAAAAGAAATGAACAAAGCCTGCAAGAACTATGGGATTATGTAAAAAGACCAAATCTACGTCTGATTGGGGTGCCTGAAAGTGAGGGGGAAAATGGAACCAAGTTGG